>NC_056734.1:490143831-490321331 GCF_019279795.1 Protopterus annectens
AATACACTGGGGTGTAAATTCTTTTAGTCGATAAGTAGGGAGTTTGAATGCAGGTATGACTGTCTCTGTTTCTTCCTCTTAATGTGCAGAACAGGATGCAAATACATAGATGAGGTATATCTATACAGTGTGCTGTGCAACCACTTTTTAGCAGAAACATGAGCGTAATACACAATTGTGATGCCATCCATTGAAATGTGCAGTGTCACAGTCATCAAATAAATCTGTATTTGTGCTTGTATTTTAGCAAACCTTCTTAAGCCTGTGGTGTTAATTACTTCCAGTCAGTGTACATGTTGTTAACAATGTTGTTGCCCACATGTTCTATGTTCATGTGTAGATGTTGTTTCCTGTTACAAGTGTTTATTGTACATTTCCTTTGGAAAGGCTGTGTTGGAGACTGATGCTGTCATTTGAGTAGATTGTCATTTAGTCACAGTTGTAGTGAGATGTTTCCTCTGGACTGAGGACATGAGATGATGTAATGTAGGTTGTTGGCTAAGTAAGCCATGTGTTCCAATACGGGATTATATCTACATTGGACATAATTGTTGATGTCCTTCTATTCCTATGTTGCAGTATTCATACAGTGGGATTTCCAGCCCTCAGGCAATCTGACATCAGCTCCTATACAAATGCTTAAGCCTGGCTGCTGTAGGTGCATGGGACATCACACATAGGGCCATAACCTAGGGACTATAAATGTGATGTCTGCATGCACAGACCTCAGAACTTTTCAGCTGCAGATGACGTACGCTTTGACCATTCCGCTCCTTAGTCCGAAGACTTCAAAAAAGATAAGTATCCTGTTGGAGTTTTCATTTTTCTTACTACTTGAGCTTGGTTGCTGTAGGTTTGTTTCAGCTTTTTATTCAATGTCTGAGAAAAAGCACAAATGTAATTGCAGGCATCAGATACCACATAAGGATTCACATGACAAGTGCATGTTTTGCTTAGGTGAGGAGCATGACCATAAGGCCTGCTGCATTTGTCAGCCATTCTTACCAAAAACCCTTTGCAGCCATCTGTCAGCTTTAAGTTTGTATCGTGAGAATCAAATATTGAAACGCCTTGCTCACAGGATGGATCCCGAGTTGGCTGCCCAATCTGAACAACCAAGGAAGAAGGCCAAGGTTTCCAAGCCTACTCCTGCTGCCACTCCGCCATCGGACGTCCCGCCGACTACCGATTTAGGGGCCGAGGGATAGCCGATTCTTCAGTCAGCTTCGACAGATCCTCTGGAATAGGCTGTTACTGTAGCTACAGAGAGTACATCAGTGGAGCCGACCCAGATGCCGGCCTCAACCGATGTCGAAGAGTAACCAGTACTTGGTCGGCTGACCAAGACTCCTTCTGCTCCAGCCCAGACCTCAGTTTCTAGGCCAAGTCCTAAGTCAACACCAACTAAGAAAAAAAAAAAAAAAACAAACACTTGACAACTATGCCTCAAGCTACTCCAGATTGGCAGACGTTCACCAATTCATTGCTGCAGGCCTTTATGGCCCTTAGGCCTACAGGCCCTGCACCTACAGACATTCCAGTGTGGGGCCTTAGCCAGCCTCTGCTTCTTCTCTCCCTTTAATCACTACTCAGCAGGGAGAAGAAGCAGTACGATTAATCTTCTGAGGAATCTGTTTCTTATGTGTCTCAAATTGCTTCTCCTGTGGACTATTATTTCCCAGATGAAGACTGTTGAAAGTGATTCTCCTCCAGAGGATATTTCCTTTGGGGAAACTATCACAAAAATGAAAAAGTACTTCAAGTGGGATACTACCTTGATGACAGATGCCCAAAAAAGATATTTTGAGCTTCTGCAGTTAGAATCTCCCTCCCCCTCATCTATTCCCCCAGTTCTACCAGCCTTTCTGGACAGCGTTAATTCAGCCTCCAAGAATTCAGATTCTCAACCACCTGCCCCTAAAAGACCGGATAGATTTTGTAAAGTTCCAGATGAACAGAAGTTTCTAGTGAAACCTCTCATGGCTGACCCTGCAGTCATTGCTGTGTCTCCTGACAGACAATCTAGCCAATTACCCTCTATTTCCCTTTTGCCCACAGACAAGGACAGCAAGTCCATGGACAGAATGGGTAAAAAAGTATATACCTCCTCCACCTTAGCCTATAGGGCTATAAATTACCAAACATACATGGTAAAATATGCCTTAGACCTTGTTTGCCAGGCCTCCACCTTGCTAGCTTCTACCCATGACTTTCCCACAAAAACATGGCATTGCATCTAAACTGTCTTTAGCTACTCAAGTAGCCAGACACTCCATTAAGTGCAGTTACGATGCAGCAGAAGCATCAGCCAGGTCTGCTGCAGCCACATCTGTCTTACATAAATATTCCTGGCTACGCCTGCAACCTCTACCAGAGGACTTTAAATAAAAAAGAATGGATGCTCTACTAGACCACAATCTCTTATCTGGTAAGAATTCAGCAGAACTTTTCAAAAATCTACAAGAGAAAAGTAAGGAGCTTCAAGACATCAAGCACTTGCTGGTGTCCCCCTTCCACAGATACTACAGGAACTACCCTGCTAAGACTTCTTTTGTAAGAAGAACTCCATCTACATCTCATCCTTCCTCCTCTAGAGCTTGTAAAGGGTCCAGGAGATTGCTTTACTCCAGAACTCATGATTCCCAGGGACCTGCCAAGCAGCCTTTTCCTGACTGAGGAGGTTCCACTCCAGTGTGACTGCCTGGATCAGCTCCCTCTGTCTGCCCACCTTACCCAATGCCTCACCTTCTGAAAAACAATTACCTCAGATACCTGGGTGCTTTCCATCATCCAAAAAGGATATTTTCTATCTTGGAAGGAAAAGCCAAAGCCAAAAAGAATTCCCTTCCCTCCAAGAAACCAGCTACATTTATTCACTCTCATATTGAAAGATCTCCTGACTCTAGGAACTATAGAGCCACTTCCCTCATGACAGGAATGAAAAGGCTTCTATTCCCGCCTTTACCTAGTCCCCAAAAAGGATGGCCCTTGGAGGCCAATCCTGGACTTACCTTATTTAAACCTGTTCCTAAGGTTCACATCCTTCAGGATGCTCTCCCTACAAACTTTGCTACCCCCTCATTCCACCCAAAACCTTCATGGTCACTCTGAATCTAAAGGATGCCTACCTGCACATCCCTATCAGATCCTCCAACCCGAGGTTTCTGTGCTTCACTAGACATTCTTCACACTTTCAGTTTACAGCCTTGTCCTTTGGCTTGTTTTCTGCTCCCAGAGTATTTATAAAGTGCCTGGCCCCAGCCATTGACTATTGCAGAACCAAGGGACTCCAAATCTACCCTTACCTGGATGACATTCTTAATCTGGCAGAATCAGAATCCACCCTGCAAAACCATATCAAATTCACAATGACTGTCCTCCACAACTTGGGCTTCACTATCAACTTCCAGAAGTCCTCACTTCTTCCTCAGCAGGACAATGTTTTCCTAGGCTGCAGGATAAGAACAGACTTGATGAGATCCTTTCTCCCACTGGACAAAATGCACTCTCTCTCCAGCCATTTTCAAGGCATACTTACAAAATCCCATCTCTCTGCAAGACAATTTCTGCAAGTCCTAGGTCTCATGGCAGCAACCATTCCCATGCTCCCATTAGCCAGATGCACATGATAAAATTCCAATGGTATTTAAAAGATGTATGGTCTCAAAGCCAACATTCATTAAACAAGCTTATTCCCCTCCTGCCCTGCCTAAAAACAGAGCTAAAGTGGTGGATTCAGCAGGTTTCACAGAACCAGGGCATCCCACTCCAGTTACCCCCATCACTCAAACCATCCACACAGATGAATCAGATTTAGGATGGGGAGCAGAGTTCAAGGGCTTCAGGGTACATCAACGTTGGAACCCTGCACTTCAAAAGCAACACATCAATGTCAGGGAAATGACAGCAGTATTACTGGCTCTCAAAGCTTTCCTTCCAGTCTTGCATCCAGGCCTGCTACACATTGTGACAGAAAACACAACTGTCATGTGATACCTCAACAAGCAAGGAGGGACAAAGTTATACCAGTTATGCTAGATAACTCTACAAATCTGAGAAATAGCAACCAGATACAACCTCTTACTGCAGGCCTCTTACATCCCCTCTCAGGAAAACAAACAAGCATACTTGCTCAGCAGAACATCCTCCCCTCAGCACGAATGTATGTTGCACAGGGAAACCTTCTTAGACATTGTCCACTAATGGGGCACACCTCAAGTGGATCTGTTTGCCTCACCCCAAAACAGACAATTAAACAGATTTTGCTCCAGGGATCACATTCCACTAGCATGGAGAGTGAATGCTTTGAGCTTTCCATGGAAGGGAATGTTCCTCTTTGCTTTCCCCCTTCCCTTTAATACACCAGGTCCTACTGAAGATCAACAAGGACTAACCAAAAATCTTGCTGATGACTCCCTATTGGCCAAGGCAACTCTGGTTCCCCCTTCTTCACTTCCTAGCCAAAGGCAATCACCACAAGTTACTTCACAAGGTGGACCTACTCACCCATCAAAAAGGAATCTCTCATTCATCCTCAGCTGTCTTTACTGCATCTGACCCTTTGGATGATCAACTTCTGATCCATTTCAGACAACAATATTCAGAAGATGTGCTTTCAGTCTTGAGGAAGGCCAGGAAACCATCTACCAGAAAAAACTATTTGTCCAAATGGCATAGATTTATAAATTGGTGTGCGCTTAAGGACAGGGACCCTTTTCAAGCAGATCGCTCTTTGGTCCTTAGTAATGTATGCGAGCTCATTAAGGAAGGACTAGCTATCATATTCATCTCTGAAAGCCCACCTTTCTGCCATTTCAGCTTGCTTGCCTTTACAGCCATCTCTGCTCTCCAGACTTGACGTTAAACTTTTCTTGTGAGGGGTCTTGCATATCAGACCACCAAGGAAACCCATTCCTCCTCCCTGAGACCTCAACTTTGTACTGGAAAAACTAACCCTACCTTCTTTTGAGCCAGCAAGGACAGCTTCCCTGCAAATGTGCACATAGAAACCATTCTTTTAGTGGTCATCACCTCCGCAAGAAGAGTGTCTGAACTTCAGGCCCTCATGGCCTGTCCTCCTTACACCACCTTCCACAAGGACAGGGTGATGTTGCGCACCATCCCTTCCTTCATGCCCAAAGTGGTGAATGAACTATCTCTTAACCAGTCTATTCATCTACCAACATTTTTCCCTCTCCATCTAATAACACAGAGAGGATACTTCATTCTCTGGATGTGCACAGACAACTAATATTCTACTTAGACAAAACTAAATCTTTCAGAAAGTCTGAACAACTCTTCATCTCCTTCCACCCCAGGGCTCTGGGTAAGGCAGTCTCCAAACAAACCATTTCCTCCTGGATTAGAAAATCCATTCTCTTCTGCTACTCTCACCATGTCAAACCATTGCCCCTAGGGGTTAGAGCTCATTCCACTAAAGGAATGGCTACCTCTAAAGCCTTTCTCAAAGGCCTGGACACAGCCTCCATCATGGAAGCTGCTACCTGGTTTACAGTTTACACTTTCACTAAGCACTACAAGCTAGACCACATCTCCAGGGCCAGAGCAGGATTTGCCAGGGCAGTCCTGCAAGGAGTCTTAGAATCTTCTACCTCTATCCCACCCATCACTCTTCCTAAAGCTGTGGTACTCTCTCACAGTATGAATACTGCAACATAGGAATAGAAGGACATAGAATAGTTGTGTAAAATCTTAGCATAAACACAGATATCCTTCACTTCCATGTTGAAGTATTCCTTCCCTCCATCCATATACCTCCTTCTCCTTTTTCTGGATGCTTGGTCTACACCTAGGTATCCTCTCCCTATAGGCTATTCTGTTCAGCCCTGCAGGGACATTTGCTCTTCACCTTCTCCTTGTGCTTATACACACTTATCTGGGCTTCAAGTTCTGAGGTCTGTGCATGCAGACGTCACATTTATTGTCCCTGGTTTACAGCCCTATGTGTGACATCCCATGCACCTACAGCAACCAGGCTTAAGCTTTTGTATAGGGGCCAACGTCAGATTGCCTGAGAGCTGGAAATCTTACAGTATGAATACTGCAAAATGGAAGAGAAGGACATCTATGGTTATGGAAAGATTTTACACAGCTATTCTTTCTACCATTATAGTGACAACAGCAGGGGGCTACAAATGTGTTTGAGTATACCCAGTATCAGGCAATGTTGTCTGACATTCAGCAATATTCTTTCTAAGTAATTACAGGGACACATATTCCTTGATTCATGAACATGATGTAATGCTTTCACAGAACCACAAATATGACAATTGTCGATGCAATTATACCATGGCACAGTCATTGATCCAACTGTGGTGTTGATTTTTTCAACATTTAGGCAAGTGTTCCAAACCAGTGAGTGACTATAAGCATTTGTGTCTTTAACTGTTCTGCGTGAAAGACAACACCCCAATTATACTTTGTATTGAGTGGAGGAGGCCTCCTCAATCAATTTTAGAAGATAAAAATGATGGGCAAATACAGTACAGTTGATTGGATGACTTCACATAGGTGGAGTTTAACAGCTGTGATAACAGTTCCACTGTGGCACCTGTGATTAATAGCCGTATTGTTAGCTGGAGAAGTTGTACAGCTTGATGTTCAGTTCTAGCATAGGGATTCATTTTGTGTGAATGTTCTGATGGCACAGAACAACCATAACATCACATCAGTCTTATCCCTTGATACGTTGCATGAACACATGTGAAAGTAGCTTTGGATTTCATGGCAGTAAACATTTGTTCTGCCAATGTCATGGTGAATGCACTATTTTGGCACATGTATTGAGTAGTGTGGTGTACACAAGTGTGCTCCAGTTCTTGGGTGGTTTGTGTACAGACATACAGAGAAACCTTCTTTGACTACAGTACATTGATATAGGGCTGATTACAATTGTGTGCACATAAGCATACTTAGTTAATTGCCATCAGTCTGACATGCTGATATGACATTCATAATCAGGGATCCTTTCTTAATTCACACACTAGTTTCATTTGCTAGTCGTAATACCTATTGCTACATCCTGTGGTAGATGGTGAGAATACATAGCTCTGAGGAATACATTGCATTATGGTGTGGTGTTTGCATCTGTTCTTATCTGTCTGCACAATAACTGTGTCAGGCAGGAATTCCTTAAACAATGGTATTTCATGTGTCACACTCTTCTCCTGCATTTGTAACACCACACAAACCTACATATGAGATGCATAACCATTAGAATATTGAGGTGCATAATTCCTTTCAAGGGTGATCCTCCTCATACATCTGTTAGGCCTATTACTGTGGCGTACATAGTTAATACACAGGTCAGTGTTGACATTTATAGGATGGGTTTGATTCTTGTAAAAGTAAATTGTGGCTTCTGAGCCATTTTTATTTTCCAGTATATGTTGATGAAATGCACACTGTGAGAATATCCCATAATGTATGTACTGTCCTTGCAAACTGTCATCTCAACTCAGAATGTCAATGACATTCATATGTCATGTGACTCCCCTGTGTTACAATGTGAATTTATGCAACTGCCACATCCTATAATATCATGTCTGCTTTTAATTACCTATGTTTGCTCTGGAAGTATGACCACCATTAATTGTTATGGCATATCTATTGCAAAGTTTTATTATTACACATTTGTCTTTGTAAAATTAGCACTTTCACATCAATTATCTTACTAGAATTTAATATTTGCCCTCCTCTTTTACATATTTCTGTATATATCTCTTAGATTTCTATGCATATTGTCCTCAGCACACTTTTCCTGTCTGGTAACCCATGTATTATAGTTGCTCTTGTAGTTTCACAAACCCTGTTACTTATTAATGTGTTCATATGTTACATTGATGTGCAAAGTACATTCAGTACACTTTCACTGCCTGTGTACAGCGTGCATTATTTGCCCCATGTAGCTCTTCATGTTGTCTGCATGAGCATGCTTAACAGGTTTACCCTGTTTGTTTACTATGTGTGTGCTCATGCTGCTCCGCTTGCTTTCCTGGAGACCAACACTGCTGCTGGCCATGAAAACTTGCTTGTATTCATGTAGGCATGATGAGCAGCGTGCATATGTGATTAGCGCTGCTGCTCCTCATCTCGCTAACACATAAACATCGGGTAGGCTTTGCACGGAGCCTACATGATTCTTCATGAATTCCACAGTTTGTCTATCTAATATGCAATTACTTTAAAAGTCAACACATTTTGCTGTAAAAAAAAAACTCTGGTATCTTGATAGAAATGCAAAAGATAGAACAAAGGTTTGCAACAGTTTAAATACAGTCAAACCCTATCAATTAAGACTAACCACCCAGCTTCAACCCTCAATATTAATATTAAATGATTACCATTCAAACAAGGTACTTTCTTTACAAATTTACATTTATCACATGTGGTAAAGGATATTACATCTTAATATTAACAACAGTTATTGCTTCTCCAGCATGGTTTTACAATCAAAATTCCTTATTTGATTTTCCATCATATTATATAAAAGCATTAACTTAAAAGAACTAACATTCTCCAAATTACATAGTTCACAATGCATTACAGCTGGATTGTTAGCTTTCTACAGTCTTCTTGGAGCCTACCATATAAATAAACAAACTATAGATTACTTGTTTATTAGAGCAGGTAAACATGTTTCCATGTTGAATTGTACCCACATGGGTACATGCCTTATATCGCCTGTTATGTTGCAGCTGTGATGTAGGACATTTAAAATGATTGGTTTGTGGTACTAGCTGCTGGGCTGCATTTCTCACAGATGATAAAAAAGCTTTGAGACAATGATTGTTTTAATTTAAAAATAGCTTACCTTCCCATTTTTGGGCTCAGAACTCACATATGTAGAGTAACAATTTCTGTCAAAAAAGAAATAGTTTGTCTGTTTTCTAAATAGCCCAGCAGTCACAAGTGCACCCCGATAGAGAATAAGTTAAATATGTCTTAGTATAGGTCCTCCAGCCATTTTGCACATGGAAGAAAAAAATACTTTAATGGGAAATAGCTGGACCACTAGAGGAAGCAGTGAGCAACCACTTCCCGTTGGCACAAGCTGCATCAGAATGAAAGTGAATGAAGAGTTTTGGATAAACTTGGATAGGTGTGAGTATGGGGAAAATTTGGTTTTGCGGTTAGCATTGTCACCTCAGAGCAAGAGATTCTCCGGTTTGATCCTTGGCTGGGGTGCCTTCTGTGCAGAGTCTGCATGTCCTCCCTGTGTTTGTGTGTGTTTCCTCCGGGTGGTCCAGTTTCCTCCCATATCACAAAGACATGATGTAGGTGGATTGGACACTGTAAATTGGCCCTAGGCATGAGTACATGCATGTGTGTTCCTTTTGTGGTAGGTTGGGTGCCAGGCTGGCAACTCGACACCGTAAAACTCCACTGCCAATCATGAGTGGACAGGTGATCCGCTGTGGTGACCCCTAACCAGGAAAAAGCCGAAAGAAGAAGAAGATTAACTACTTTTTCTGTACTATTATTAAGTAGTATGTCTGCTGTGCTGTGTGATCTCTTATGTTGATTTACTCTCTTCTGGCCAATGTTATCAGTGCCAAACAACTATAGGACAGTGTATTTTTTTTATGCAGACATTTAATATTTCTGTGTGTGTGTGTGTGTGTGTGTGTGTGTGTGTGTGTGTGTGTGTGTGTGTGTGTGTGTGTGTGTGTGTGTGTAAGAGTGCAGGTGTGTGCAAGTGTATACATCCATGGAACTTGCACTGGGTTTGCACTATATATGACAGCAACAGTTTGAAATATATTACTGTGCTCATTGTCCATTCATTCATTCATCTCACCATAATTGGACATCTCAGGTATACAGTGACAATATAGCACCTGAAATGATAGGCATGTGTGTGTGTGTGTGTGTGTGTGTGTGTGTGTGTGTGTGTGTGTGTGTGTGTGTGTGTGTGCTCAGTGCTCATGTGTACATGCTTAGGGACTTGTAAAGGGTTGCAATGAATGTATCTGACAGCAATGATCTGAACTGCATACTGAGTTATTATTATGTATCTATTCATACATTTGACCATAAATAAAAATGTGATCATAGCCAGACATCTGAGATGTGCACAGTCAATAAACTGGGCAGATCTGTGTGTGTGTGTGTGTGCGTGTGTGTGTGTGTGTGTGTGTGTGTGTGTGTGTGTGTGTGTGTGTGTGTGTGCATGTGTGCATTCACATGCTGCATATGCCTGCATGCTTCCACTAGTTATAGATGGTACTGTATGCATGTGACAATGAGCACATTTTTTATTGATCTTTTCATATGATCACAGTCAATTGTCTGAGATGCACAATTAGTAAAGGGCTGGTAATTTTTCTCCACATATGCAAGTGTGTGTGTGTGTGTGTGTGTGTGTGTGTGTGTGTGTGTGTGTGTGTTCATTTGTACAAGTCATAGGAACCTGTAATGGGCTGCAATGAATGTATCTGACAGCAATGATCTGAACTGCATACTGTGTCATTATTATCTATTTATTTGTACATTTGTCCATAAATAAAAATGTGATCAGAGCCAGACATCTGAGATGTGCACAGTTAATAAACTGGGCAGATCTGTATGTGTGTGCGTGTGTGTGTGTGTATGTCAGTGTGTGTGTGCATGTGTGCATACACATGTTGCACATGCCTGCATGCTTCCACTAGTGATATATGGTACTGTATGCATGTGGTAATGAGCACATTTTTATTTATTTATTTTTTCATATGATCACAGTCAATTGTCTGAGGTATACAATTAGTAAAGGGCTGGTAATTGCTGTCCACATATGCGTGTGTGTGTGTGTGTGTGTGTGTGTGTGTGTGTGTGTGTGTGAATATTTGTGTCTACATTAATTTATATTATGTATTCATTTGGTCATACTAAAACACTTGAGGTGTACATAGTCAATAAAGTATCTATAACTATTGGGAATATCTGTGTGTATGTGTGTTTATTTGGGGGTGGCATTGCACTGTTGTACTGTATGTATATGACAACAACAAGCTGAAATACAATACATTACTGTGGCCATTATATGTACGTACTCCTCCACTTGATTACATTTAGTTATATCACATATACACAATCGATAAACTGTAACCGAGGGCAAAGAGGCAATTTGTGGATGAAAGTGACTGTTCCCTGCAGATATTTGATCACAGTTAAGCAGTCATACATCTGGGTTGGCAGGGCTAGTATGTGTTTGAAATTTAAGTAAATCAGTGTGAAGTACAGCACTGTGACCATTGTTATTATTTTATCTGATCACTGTCAAACATCTTTAGGTTCATACAAGCAATAAATTAGCTATGCTGAGTGGGTACTAAGGTAAGCTGTGGGTAAAAGTAACTGATCTCAATTGCAGTTTGATCACAGTTAAGCAGTCCTTGACCAGGCATAATTTAACCACACCCAATTTCAGTTAGCCTAACTCACTCAAACAATTCCTGATGCCCTATCTTTCTTTGATGTAATCAGTTGCCACTGGTGTATATCAAGATATTGCGGAGGTTAGGAACCCTTTTTTTAAGTGTTTGACTTCTTTTGGTATGTGCCAATGCTTTATTATTTAAACAGTTTTCATAAATTTATTGTAATACTCTATGGCAAAAAATATACTTTCAGAACCTGATATACATTTATTTCCTCTGCTTGTACATTTCTTTGCAAATAAACAAATGTTTTGGCCCGTATTTCCTGTGCACTTTTTCAATATCTTGATCTTGGGCATCATAACCTTATATATGCTACTGAAGTTTTTTACTGTATGTAAGAAATCAACCCATCTCAAAGCAATGTACTCAAATAAAAACTGGGTAGACATCACCTAGGGCCAAATAAAAGGTCTCACTTTTTCCCTCTTTCTTATATAACTTAGTAATTACTGCACATTGATCTTGGACTTCTAAGCTTAAATTTAAATAATTCATTTTTAACATAACTTATATGTGAACTCTTGAGTATTTTATCATACAATAATTGTAACCTAGCATTTTGTTAAAACAAAGCAAGATGTTTTGTAGTTAGCAAGACTATTTCTAAGTTCTTATTTGTACTTTTAGTGCAGTTTTGTGCAACTTCTTTGATGTAAAAGCAATAGACCTCAATGTGCAGATGTAAACTGGGGGGAGGTTATTTGTGACATGAAGTGCATTTGGCGCTCTGGTAGGATTTAGTAGAAAGAGTAGTAAAAGAGCGTATAACAGCACATAAATCAGAAATAAGAAGAAATGATGATAATAATGCACTGTTTAAGCTCATCATGCATAATGGTGTGGATCATAGCTTTAAATTCAGAGTGATAGATAGTGTACAAAAGGGACCTAGAAGTGGTGATTTTAATAATGTCTTAGAGAATAAAGAATATGAGTGGATTGTCAGGTTCCATGCAGATTTAGAACCTAGTTTAAACAATCCCCCAGATTCTCTATAGCTTGCATGGTGTGCAAGGTTGGTGCAGGAGCTCAAGCAGGCAATATGTCTGCCGTGCGATCCAGGAACAACCTGCAGGGGCATGCACAAGCACTCCTGCACTAATCCTGCATGGACTAAGCCCTTGTATGCAAATCACCCCATTTGCAGGAGAAATATATGCAAATGAGGTGATTTTGCAATCCAGGAAGCTTGCAACTGTCTGTGCAGGACTAGTGCTATCTGCATAAATGTACTTGGTTAGTAACCGAGTACATTTCTGCAAAATCCAAAAAGGAATTGTGACAGCTCCAAATAAGGGCTGCATATCATGTAGTAAGCATGCCAATGGCCAAGTATAAGGCCATTGGCATTGCAAACAGTAAATAAAACACAAAAATCAATTTTATTTTTTTAGCCAGTCTAGGCTGTTTAAGCACAGGGCAGAGGCGCACAAACGGGATCGGGGGGAAAATAACAAAATGAACCTAAACTAAGCATTCAAACTAAAATCAGTATTCTGCTATGCAAGTCAATGGCAGGCAGAAGACAACATGGCCAGTGAGTAGTGGTTGCTAAGGGGGAGGTTCAGTGTGAGACATGTAACTATGCATTAGCAGGCAATCCTATGCAAATGAGGGGAAGGATAGTGAATCCCAGTTTACCCCAGCATGTGAGTCAGGTCCCAACAGTGTAAGAGTAGGAATAGCTTGGTGCAAGCCTAGTAGTTAGGTGACATCATGGGTGTGTGTGTCAGGTATAATGTAAGTGGATTGGAGCCCTGCGGCTCGGGTTTGCTCCTAGCTTAGCACAGCTAAGCTATGGGGTGTGTCTAAATCTGCCTAGCACTCTTTACAAAGCCTAAGCAGGTGTGCGCACTGCGCACCGGGTTTTACAGGAAGAAAAAAGAAGTTAAACCAGGAAATAGCAGCAGTGTGCACATTTAAGCACTCTGTTTGTGCAACACATACCCAGGCTTAAACAGGAAGGCAATGGGAAGGGAAAACAGCAGTAGGAAGGTAACCAAGGAGAACTAGCTTAGCTGCAGGTGAAATGTATCAGAATCAGCCAATTACACACTCAGCAGACCAGCCCAGCCCAGAACACTACTATAAACTATGCAAACACCTTCCCCTCTGTTTTTTCCCACACTCTGCACCACCAGTGTAAGCAAGCGGTGCACTTTTAACACTCACAATGGCAAAATGATAGGGGCTGCAATAGCTATCATACAACAACTTGTGGAAAAGGTTGAGAGTGGTGAGGATGTGAATGCTGTCAACCAACCCACAGTGAGGAGACGAAGAGTGTATAGACTCAGGGTAACCTACCAGGGGCTACATGAGCTGGAGATAGTGGAGCACTATATGGTGGACAGGGTCCTCCTACAGCAAATTGTTGAGCTGTGCCAGCCATGCCTGACACACAGAACTAATAGAGAGGAACCCATCCCAGTGGATACTAAGGTATGTGTAGGCCTACGAATATTAGCTACAGGTACCTTCCAAAGGCCAACTGGGGATATGATGGGGATTTCACAGGTATCAGCATCCAGGGTACTCCACCAGTTCCTGGATGCCATGTCAGCACATGTCGGTGAGCATGTATATTTCCCCAACACCCGTGAGGCGTTGGCCAGCAATATGCAGCTGTTCCACCAAATAGCAGAATATCCTGAGGTAGTGGGTGCTATAGACTGCATGCACTTATGCATCAAACCACCACCCGATGAGAGGGGTAGGGTCTACATCAACCACATGGGCTTTCCTTCCATCAACTGCCAGGTCGTGTGTGCTGCCCAGTACATAATAATAATTGTGTGTGCTGGCTGCCCTGGAAGCTATCACGATTCCCACATCTGACATCTGGCGCAGCTGTACCAGAGATTTGCCAATGGGGACATCCCTAATGGTCACCTAGTGGGGGATGTTCGATATGCACTGGAGCCGTGGCTGATGACACCCATCAGAAATGCACATACACATGAACAAGAACTCCATAATGAGGCACATGCACAGATCAGAATTATAGTAGTGTGTGTGTTTGGGGTGCTCAAGTGACAGTTTCAGTGCCTGGACACATCCGGTGGAGCCTTTGCAGTACTCACCATCTACAGGTACCCAAATTGTCCTTGTATTTGCCATGCTACACAATATGATCCTGCAGAAACAGCTACAGCAGGAACAGCACAGGGCAGGGCCACACAGCCCCCCACCATTGCCAAGGCCTGCACAGGCACAGAGTGACTCGGAGGAGGAGGAACAACCTGAGTCTGCCCTAGTAGGCAAAAGGAGGCATGCCCAGTATGCCCTGGCCTTGGCAAAGAGGCAACACATAGCACATACACTGACACAGGAGGGACCCAGGGAATAACACATCTTTCTGACTCTTACATACAGTAAACGGGATGCCAAACAGTACACTACCTGTGCTTAACCATGTGTAGGGAGTGTACTATGTGCATCCATCATAGGCAGCCCTGCAGCACCACCCTCAATACTGGGACACCCCCAAGGCAAGTGACTCACACATGCCAGTCAGAGGGGTTCACATACCCAACAACAGTCACAGCCAGCAGGATAGGTGTAGACAAACACACACAAATGCTCTGCTGTGGCCTCTGAATGAGGCCTATGGGTAACCTCCCCCTCCCAGACCTACACAGACAGACTACAGCAGGTCAGGCAGTGGGATGTTAGTTCTGAAGGGTAGGAAGTCAGAAACTAATTTGTAGGTAATTAAAAGCTAGGATCTATAGTACACTGGTATGCCTCTAGTCAGCACAATAGGTAAAACTACCAACTGAAATGGAGTACCCGACATACCAGTACAGTCCTAGCAGATGTGTACAAGTGTCAGGTGTGCCCCCCATCCTATGTAGCAATGTAGTCACAGTCAAGTGTGCCCCCCAATCCTGTGTAGAAATGTAGAAATAGTCAGGTGTGCCCCCCATCCTACATAGAACTATAGCAACAGTCAGGTGTACTCCCCCAATCCTGTGTAGAAATGTAGAAATAGTCAGATGTGCCCCTATCCTATGTAGAAATGTAGTAACAGTCAGGTGTGCCCCCCCCATCCTGTGTAGAAATGCAGAAATAGTCAGGTGTGCCCCCATCCTATGTAGAAATATAGTAACAGTCAGGTGTGCCCCCCCCCCACAATCCTGTGTAGAAATGTAGTAATAGTCAGGTGTGCCTCCCATCCTATGCAGAAATGTAGTAACAGTCAATGCCAAATGATCGATGGATACCCTGCAGAGACAGCATGCTACCTGTAGGTGTACAACACAAAGATCAGAACTGCAGTACAAACCACCTGGACTCGATCCACACATGCAATACAGATGGCCATACTGGGCATGCCCACACACTTAGAAATGAAGGCAATGTCAGTCAACAACATACTGAAAGGTCACACTGGCCATGCTTACACACTTAAACACATGAAGGCCATGTCTGCAAACACCAGTGGACTAGACATATCGGGCAGCCACAGATGTTAGTGCAGACACTCCTCAGTATGCCCCACTCATGCTTTACACACACAGTGGAAAGGAATACAGGCATATATGTAAGAACTACACACTATAATAAGCCAAAGGTAGACATACATACATGTGTGGAAGAGGGTGATTGTGATAACGAGCCATCCAGGCCTGTCCCACCCAGCACACAGCCAAAAGGCCACAACCATGTGAGGGTCAGATGTCACTCACTGCAGATACTACCCACCGGTATTTGTCAGCATTACAGAGCATGTGGTGCACGTGCCAGTTGTGCAACATGACTGTTCAAGGAAGTAGTCATCTAGCACCTGTCTACATTTACCTGTGAAATATGACCCAGGTTGTGCCCGCATGTGGCAATTCAACCACTAGATGAATGGGTTATGGCCCATGCACAGACACTGCCCTCCCCATAGCCCCCCTAGGATAAGCATGCTGAGGTCATCCACTGTGAAATACACTTTGGGAGAGTTTTGGCCCAGTAATTTCTGTGGCATGTCCCACTGCTGTAGTGTGATAAACTAGCTAGATAGAAGTTCTAACCCCAGCCTTTGCAACTGTGTGTCTGTCTGTGTAGAGAATAATGCTTTTTAGGGGGGGGTCACACTCCCTACAATTGAAATGCTTTACTTTGGTAAGGCTACTGATGTCATCCACCTAGAAATACATATCTGGGAAGGCTGTATCCCAAGAATCTCCGTAGTGCTTGCTATAACTGTGTACTGCTGTAGTATGATAAAATAGGTAGGAGTTCTAACCCCGGCCTTGGCACCTGTGGGTGTATGTGTGTCTGACTCTGGTTGTATAGAAAGCAATGCTTTCTAGGGTATTCACACCCCCTACAGTTTAAATGCTCTACTTTAGTAAGGCTGCTGATGTCATCCACCTAGAAATACACCTCTGGGAAGGGTGTATCCCAGTAATCTCTGTGGCACGTCCCATAACTGCATAGTGTGATGAAATAGGTAAGAATTCTAACCCCAGCCTTGGCAACTGTCTGTGTAGAGAGCAATGTTTTGAGGGTTGTCAAAGTCCCTACAATTGAAATGCTCTACTTTGGTAAGGCTACTGATGTTATCCACCTAGAAATACATCTCTGGGAAGACTGTATCCAAGTAAACTCCGTAGTGTATGCCACAACTGTGTACTGCTGTAGTATGATAAAATTGCTGGGTAAGAGTTCTAACCCCAGCCTTGGTACCTGGGAGTGTGTTTGTCTGTCCCTGTCTGTGTAAAAAGCAATGCATTTTAGGGTAGTCACACCCCCTACAATTTAAACGCTCTACTTTGATAAGGCTGCTGATGTCATCCACCTAGAAATGACATCAGCATTTTAGGGTAGTCACACCCCCTACAATTTAAATGCTCTACTTTGATAAGGCTGCTGATGTCATCCACCTAGAAATACACCTCTGGGGAGATTTTAGCCCAGTAATCTCTGTAGTGCATCCTATAACTGTGTATTGCTGTAGTATGATAAATTAATTTGGTATGTGTTCTAATCCCAGACTTGGCAAAAGTGTGTGTGTATCTTTCTGTGTAGAGAGCAATGCTTTTTAGGGTAGTCACACTCCATACAATTCATATGCTCTACTTTGGCAAGGCTGCTGATGTCATCCACCTAGAAATAAACCTCTGGGAAGAACATAGTCCAGAAATCTCTGTAGCGTGCGCCATAACTGCATACTGCTGTAGTGTGATATCGCCCTATGTTAGGGGTTTTATATCCACACATGTCGGTTGTGGATGTTTTGTGTGTGTTTCAATGTCTGTGTAGGGAGCAAAGCATTTTAGGCTAGTCACACTCAGTACATTTCAAATGCCCTACTTTGGCAATCCTGCGGATGTCATTCATTGTGAAATACACCTTTGGGGAAAGCATTCTCCAGTAATCCCTGTGGTGTGTCCTATAACAGCCCCATGCTTTAGTGTGGTATAGATAAATCTCTGTTAGGGGTTCTATACCCACACATGTCGGTTGTGGATGTTTTTTGTGTGAGTCACTGTCTGTGTAGGGAGCAATGCATTTTAGCCTAGCCATGCTCACTACAATTCAAAGGTTCTACTTTGGCAATCCTGTTATTGTCATCCAATGTGATATACACCTTTGGGGAAGGAATACTGCAGTAGTCTCTGTGGCATGTACTATAACGGTGTAGTGTAATAAACTACTTAGATAGGGGTTCTACTGCTAGACATGAGAAATGTGTGTGTGTGTGTGTGTGTGTGTGTGTGTGTGTGTGTGTGTGTGTGTGTGTGTTTGTAACTTGTATCCTGTGTGGAGGTGGGTGTGAGTGTGTGACACCTGGGCTCAAGGTAGAGTGTTTTTTGCAAATTTCTTACATGGTGGCCCTAGTATATATCACAATGTCCACTGTACAGGGATAACTGATGTGAAATAGCCAAGAGGCTGGAGGTGCAAATCCATAACCATAGATGTGACATCAAGGCCAGGCAATCACAGTTAGCAACCCAAGTATTACCCAGAGCACACTCTCAACCCATGTGTCACACACACACACACACACACACACACACACACACACACACACACACACACACACATACACACACACACACACACACACACACACACACACTGAGGCAACAGCCAATATGTGTGTAGTACACTGCATATTTGCCACTGATAGTAACTATGGAGTGATTACAGTGGCCTACAGAGGGCATGGCATCCTGTCCATCTGTCCAATAGGCACATGCATGCAGACAATGCACCTTCCCCATGTTCCCCACTGGACTCCTGCAACACCTGTGGTGCCATCACATGTGACCCACAAAGGACATACCATGCCTGAAAACATGCCCTGTATGGACAGATGCCACTGACACCAGGGAATGTCATTAGCATGCTATCAATGTCGGTGCAGGGTTAACCTGCTGTCCATTACCAGTTCCTTCAACAGGTGGCCAAGACTGGCACATTTGATGATAATCTGTGTACACAACAAGAGCCCAACACCCCAGGTACAGTTCCATATGTCACTGTACATGCATGTGGGAGGTGTGCACATCCCAGACACCATCCATGTTATGGACTAAGGAACACATACACCGCAAGTGATGCACAGCATTGGCCACATGCAGTAGTCACCCAGGTGACTGGAAGGTGGATACAATACCCACCTCTGTGGGCAAATGCAGAAACCATAGCCCTGAGCCACAATGCAGACCATTGTCATGTGGCCTGATGCCAAGGTATACCCATCACCTAGCCTCATATAGCCATCTGGCACAGTCGACCACCACACATACCCTTGCATGTCAGTACTGACACCCTGTGCATTTGTGTCTGTGTTGTATGATGCGTATGATCACATCCACACTCACTACAACCCCCAGTGGCATACTGAAGCATGCTGTCTGATGTCAGACACCTCCCCATACCCTTTTCCCATATAACCTCCGTATGACTCATGTGGTGGATATGATACCTGCACAGTAATGTGCTGTGGCAATCTCACTAGTGATACGCTGTATCCCTGGCCCTGCCAAGTTTTTCAATGTGTCTGCATCCCTGTGAGAGTGTGGCTGTGTTGACACTGGCACTTGTTCATGCAGACAGGCATGTGTACTTCTCCTACCATATAGCTACCATATCCCTGTTGCAGATGTCACTCACCATTACATATATGCTCTGAGGACTCCACAACAGGTAACCTATGTGGTGCATCCAATGACTGAATAGGACTGTGATAGCACTACATAGTCGTCATAGATTTGATACCCTTTGCTGGTAGGTGTGTGACACAAGCATGCTTGCATTTTACTCTCCCACCCCTCCCTGACTTTTCATTGCCTCTGTCTGCCTCTCTCACTCCCTCAGTGGTGGATGTGGAGACCTACACCTGCTTTTCTTAGGCAGGAACATGTGCATTTTAAGTGATGCTCATGATCAGCTGATGGCCTCTTCATGAATTGCAGCCCTCCCCTAGCTGATTGCATGTGGAACAGCTGTGGTAACATTCCCATAGTCAATTGCTGGAAACACACTCCAATATCTAGGAACATCATGTTGTTGTACTTTTCCATTCACTCTGAGCAGGAACTCGATCTGTTGTTTGGCAAACAGCATCTCAGATGGATTGGAGATTTACCTCTGACAACATACACTGTGGAAGCAGGCCAACACACAGGAGGGGGATGTGCGTGACCTGACTACAGTCTGTAAGTGCTGCTATACTGCATTTAGAGTAATGTTGGTTTAACAGGGTGTGTGCGGATATGGCTGTCCTACATGTATTAATACCTGTCATGTCAGTTCTATTTTATGAGGACTCCCCATCTGTAAGGTCATCTGCAGACTAGGCAGTGTGTGGTGCCTTTGGTTTCATGTGTTACCCACAGAGCATGTATCTGTAAACTGCAGAAGGTAGTGTGTGGATTGCAGTCTGTAGATGTTGAAAGCCGGGACAGTTACTGACTTCATATCCCTCATAAGACATATGTTGTGACAAACCCTGTTACAAAAGTAAATGTAAGATGTTATCACAGCAACATGTCAGTATTGGCCCTGTGTATGTGCTTCCAGCCACAACTCTGTCAACCTTTGTACATATGTCATGCATTAAGAGGTGCATATGAGCTGTACACCATAATTAGTGTCATCATATCTGATAACAAGCCAGTGAGATGTCAGACTGCTACACATGTTATGTACAGTAGGGATTATATTTTATGACATAACCTGGACATTCTGTGGTTGTTTGTACATTACTGTGGTCTGTGTACTTATGGTGAATGTTGACAGTGTGTGTATTGTCAATATATACCTTGGCCTGTGTACAGTCTGTGGTAGATGTCATCGTTCTAGGTCCCGTCCTATCTGATGTTACATGCTGCTCCACTGTATGTTACCGTATTGGCTTACATGTTTGTAGGGCCATACACACACATGTCCCATACCACAGAGAGGCATCAGGCCACACTGTGTAGTGGCCCAGTATATGTAGGGTTACTGTGTGAGTGGCACATATGAGGATGGTATTGAACAGATAGTCCATGTTTGTTGTTTCTCTTTTTGGCTTTTCCCGGTTAGGGGTCGCCACAGCGGAACTCTGGTCCGCTAATGATTGGCAGTAGATTTTTATGGTGCCGAGTTACCAGCCCAACCTTCAGTGAAGGCACGCCCATTCACGCATATCTTTTGGTGGCAACACGACCGCGGGGAGGACATGCAGATTCCACACAGAAGGCACTCCAGCCGAGAATCGTACAGGAGAACCTCTCGCTGAGAGGCAACAACGCTACCGCTGTACCACCGCGGCTTCCCATATACTGTAATATTATGCTAGCTTACCATATGTGGCTGTGGCTGCGTTCACATTGGTTGTCGTTATGCACTTCCATACAGGTGTATCTTACCCTGTGCTGTGACATGCCTGTAGAGCCTGCTATATATGCAGGTACATGTGCATTTCCCCATAAGAGATGTAGGCCAGTGTTGAGCCAGTCTACCTGTAGCATGCACAGTGCTTTGTTATATGCCTAGCAGCTTAGTGTACTTACTCAGTGAGATGTCATGTGCAGATACTTGCCAGATGTACTGCTGCCGGGACTTCCTTAATAGTCATGTATGTCAGATGGAGTGTTGGGATGCTGTACAGATGTATGTCAATATCCAGTGGGTAGTATGTGGCCATGGCATATCTGTACCAACAATGATGTGTCAGGACAGACAGGGGTGTGTGAATGCATAACCTATGGGGGTGAATGTATACCATTCATTATGTGTTATACCCATCTATATGGCTGTTAACATCCATATTGACAGGCTTGATGATCCACATGTTCTGCACTAAGGGGTTCTGTGTATACCTCTGGACTGTACAGAGTGTGTCAGAATGTCCACATCTATTGACCAATATCTCTACTGCAGTCCACAGGAGCATTATGTGCTTGCAGCGGTACTGTACTATGATGTCCTTAGGGTGTCTGTCAGTAGCCAATGGCACACATGTGAAAAGCAGATGTGACCTCCCACACACACCATATCTGTGAAGACAATCCCTATTACAGTAGCAATAGTCTACTAATATACCTGCTATACATACCGACATCCCATTGCACTATGGAGTTGGGACTATAGGGGCTGAGGTAGAGGTACACCCCATGTTCAGGACATATGGTGAATATATATGTACATATGATTATCCAGATATCTATATAGATAATTACACATGTACATATCGGCATATATAGATGGGTGTGTATATGTACATAGAAATGCATATACACACCCAGATATATACATGTACAGAGCATTATATGTCTACAGATATACAGATAGTGATACATATGCACATATATATATACCACGCTGCCATCCCTGCCAGCAGTGCACTGCTGTTGTATCCCCCACACATATAGTGGGGCTGGGGCCATATATGTGTGGGCTTCAGCTACACAATACATGTGTGCCCATATGCACTCCAGAGGCCAGTGTATGTAACAGTGGTATATGGCCCTTTATTATTGAGTCTGGGGGAGATGCACCATACATAACCTAGGCTGTTACAAAATGTGAGGGTGTCAGGAGTGAGCTGCTGTAAGGTATCTGGATGTACAGTACCATACATTTCACCTATCTTGACATCATGTACATAAAGTGGGTTACTGCAGGCCTTCTGCCTCTTGCCATGCAGACTGTTCTGTTTGCCAGTGTGCCTGTGCTGGTGTCAGTTATGTCTTGTTATGTATCAGTAACATCTCATTTGGCCAACTGAAGTCTGTACCACCTAGTGATTGTGTACGGAGTGTAGATAGGGGTGGCTGGACCATACACCTACATCACTTACTGCTGATTGTGTCGTATCCTGTGACCAAGTCTGTCATTATTATTGTACGATTTGAAGGGCTTGGCCTGGACAGCAACAGTTGTGGACCTTTCCAGACTACTGTATTAGTATAACTAGTATCACGGTTGCATTACTCTGTTTATATGGATGTCAGTGTCTGAACAGCTATATGACATGGCATATACATCTGTAATAGTACACAAATAAAGGTATTCCATTTCTGCAAATCTGTGTGTGGTGTTTTATCCTATGACCTCTCTGTGGGTATTTGTTGCAGGCAACATATGTCATTTGTATGGGTGGCTCATACAGTGTCCAGTTGTTAGGGTGTTAACTGTAGGCATAGTGGCTGCTCCATACTGTGTGCGCCTACTACATGAGTATCTTACTGTACATATCTCTGCATGTGTATGTGTAGTCACAGGTATGTCTATCTATATATATGTGGTGGTGCTGCGGTAGCATTGTCGCCTCACAGCAAGACGTTGTGTCATTTGATTCTCAGCTAGAGTGTCTTCTGTGTGGAGACATGCGGGAATGGGCGTACCTTTGTTGAAGGTTGTGCGTCAGGGCTGGCAAACTCGGCACGTAAAAAATCTACTGCCAATAATTAGCGGACTGGAGTTCCGCTGTGGCGACCCCTAACCGGGAAAAGCCGAAAGACACAAACATATATATATATATATATATATATATATATATATATATATATATATATATATATATATATATATATATATATATATATATGCATATCTGTATCTGTATATATGTGTCTGTAAATATGTATCCTGGAGATGTTGATAGCTTCCACATTTTACATTTCCTATGGGAGCCAGACTGTACTGCATGATGTGCTACCAATACCAGTCTGACATCATACAGGTGGGATGTAGTACTGTTAACATCTTGTGCCCATGTCATGTCAGGACCTGTTTATGGGATCTGCAACACTTGGTAGTGTATTGCAGGGTGGACTTGTTTGGCTGTGTGGGGATGGATATACCTATTCGTACAAGATGTATATTGTTTGGGGCCTCTCAATCCCATTAATGGTGTATGTGGACATTTATCACCCATTGATATCTACACATGTATGTCCATATATACCTATATGGATATATATATTTGCTTACATATATATAACTATGTCCATATATACCTACATAGATATATATCTGCTTACATATAGGTAACTTGCTGTGTATATGTAGACATATAGGTGTAGACATATAGGTGTAGACATATATATATATATATATATATATATATATATATATATATATATATGTGTGTGTCGATGTAGGTATTTGCATGTATATATGTTCATATATATTTGTATATATATATATATATATATATATATATATATATATATATATGGATGTCAGTGTCTGAACAGCTATATGACATGGCATATACATCTGTAATAGTACACAAATAAAGGTATTCCATTTCTGCAAACCTGTGTGTGGTGTTTTATCCTATGACCTCTCTGTGGGTATGTGTTGCAGGCAACATATGTCATTTGTATGGGTGGCTCATCCAGTGTCCAGTTGTTAGGGTGTTAACTGTAGGCATAGTGGCTGTTCCATATTGTGTGCACCTACTACATGAGTATCTTACTGTACATATCTCTGCATGTGTATGTGTAGTCACATGTATATCTCTCTCTCTCTCTATATATATATATACAGGCACTTTTTTAACCCTACTCACCGTGCCGGGGGGGCCCCTGTTCTGGGAATTTTAACCACAACAAATTATCTTACAATGGTTTTTTAGGCATAACTCCTGCGGGTCGCTGGCTGGGGGCTATTCCTGGGCCCCCAACCACAGCAAGTTATCTTATCCTGATATTTTGTCACATCTGTAAAACCAGCAAAAGCTAGTGCAGCAGTCTTGCATACTTAATAAACTATGAGGGTAATAACTCTTATTTTATATCTCTTAAAATTCAAAGATATTTCTGGTTGTAGTAATGGTGTTTTGTCTAGTAACAGGCATCAGAATGCCATTAAATATTTTACTATTGAAATAGTGCTCCTGGCTTAGTTAAACCCTGCTTTGGACATTTTCTCCACTAAAACTAACTACATAGCCAGCTTTGGTCCCTGCAAAACCATGGCTGCAGGGGCCCTTCATTTTTTTTGTGTGGGGGGGCCCACAAAGCTGCTGCTGATTGGGGAAAAATGAGGAATGAAAAATGCATTAATTTCCTAAGTATGCTCTTCTTTATACACAGGGCTGTGATATGACCCTGTTAGGATGAAGATGATAATGAACATGAACAATATAAGCACTAGAGGACTTACCTCGATGCAAACTTTGGATTTTAAGAAGAGCTGATGCTTCCGATCATCAGGGATAGTTTCTCTTTCAGGTAGTTTTATAACTAATACAGAACACCAGATTCTATAACTCATTTCTTTTGTAGAAATTCAGTACAATCCCAAAAATAATAGAATAAATGCTCAGAATCATAAATATGTTTAAATATTTCTCTAATTTATAAAAAGTTACTAGAACCTTATATTTTTGCATCAACATCTATTTTGGACAATAAGTATAACTGTTTGTAACTCAGCTGATTTACCAACCAAATCAGACTTTTTACAAAGGATAAAACAAAAGTATGAACAAAGTCAGGAAGGTCTGTGAAAGTGGGGACGGGTATGCATTACTCCTCAATGGGATAAATCTTACCTGCTGCTGCTGTTTTGATGCTAAACAAACAGCAATGACTAATCTGGTGTGCTTGGTACCAATTTGCACAAAACATTGCTGTTTATGAAATTAAAATCTATAATAGTACAGTTGTGGCTTATGCATGCATGTTGTGTGTGTGTGTGTGTGTGTGTGTGTGTGTGTGTGTGTGTGTGTGTGTGTAAAAACATCAATGATTTTTATCATGTGCGCAATAATGCTGGGACTTGCAGAACATTTATTCTTCTGTGTATCAGTAAAAAATGTACCTAACAAGCCAATTATATTTCAAGAAATGACGAGAACATATATCACAGAACATTCCAGACATAGATATTCAACGAGCCCCCCTGGTTGCCCCCACTCACAGACTGTCTAAATGGATGACTAGGGACTTTCCTTTATGTCACTTGACTCTGTGGGGGCTGCACTGCTTGTTGCTTGAATAAGGACACAGACATTATTCTTCTAATGTATCAGTAAAAAATGTACCCACTTTCAAAGTAATTATATTTCAAAGTAGAACCAGACATATATCACAGAACATTCAGACAACATGATATTCTTGGAGCCTAGTTGCCCCCACTCACCAGACTGTCTAAATGGATAATGGGGACTCCTTTATCATCCTTGACTCTATGAGAGGCCCACCCAAAGCTATTGTTGTTGGGAAAAATGTATCAATTTTCTGAATACACTGTTTGAATAGTTGCTGGAATGTGATGACCCCTTTTAAAGCTAATAATAGCCTCTGTTTATACACCATTCTAAGTCCCAGCCCTGCTCAAATGTCTGTGTGTGTGTGTACATAACTTACTACAGGTTATGCGGGGCTAGAAGTGTGTGGATATTACATCTTTAATTTTCATGACAGTCAAACCTTAGAGGTGTGCACATGAAGTCATTATAGCTTGTGTTTGAGCTGAGGCAGTTTCTCACAGACCTCAGAGGTATATAAAGAGGTTACTATAGCTTATTGTAAAAGGGTGTATTGTCTAGGAGCAGTGTTTCTCCTCAGAATTATACTAAAGAGAGTTACTATAACTTGTGTAAAGAGGTGTATTGTCTAGGGCAACAAATTTGAATATTACTGAAATCATTCTCACAATCACATACTAGGCACATATACATGTGGCTTTATTAACTGGGGTGAGAAGGCATTACTATGTATATATGAACATCAGTTGTGAAATATATGAACCATAAGCAATTTAAATCTCTGCTTTTATCCCAGTCTAACACCAGAAGGATGCATAGGCGGTGACTGTCTTTAGAGAGAGTTAGAGAGGTGAGCAGTAGCTGGGGGGGTGAAGAAC
The DNA here is from genome assembly GCF_019279795.1 of Protopterus annectens. Taxonomy (NCBI): domain Eukaryota; kingdom Metazoa; phylum Chordata; order Ceratodontiformes; family Protopteridae; genus Protopterus; species Protopterus annectens. The sequence continues at coordinate 490,170,594 of NC_056734.1, forward strand.
ATGCTATGTATATGTATTTCATCAGTTACTTGAAATATACAACAAAGAAAACAATTTAAATCTCTGCTTTTATCAGTCTAACACCAGAGGGATGCATAGGCAGTGACTTGTCTTTATTAGAGTTAGAGAGGTAGGCGGTATTTCCAGATAAGACTTAAATATTCTCACAACTACTGGCTTGTTAGTTTATTGTAAGCTACAATTTGCTTTTTTTTTGAATTTGAAGCTTGGGGCACATTATATGCCTTGAAAAAAAAAATAAACAGACTAAAATTTTTTTTCTTCATGATTTTTATTTAGGCAACCATTGGAGTAAAAAAATAAAAAAAAAAAAAAATGCATCCCAGACCCATCTGTAAACCTGTGGCTTCTTGGGCCCTGACTTGAGTTATTTCCTAAATGGTTATTACTGGGCTGTCTTGTTCAGAAAGGTGTGTTGAAGGATGCAAGAAAACTAAAGCTGAACCACAACAGTGATTTTCTTTCCTTAATCATAATTTCTGTTCAGTCTATTATTGGATGAAAAGGTTATGTAAATCAGAAAATGCACTTGTGTAAAATTAGAAAGTTAGCAAATAAGTAAGGCTGATGTGAGCTGGAAGTAGGAAAATGTGAGAAGGAAAAGAAAAATGGCGTGGTAAGTATGGGGGCCAGAAGGAGAAGTGGGACTGAAGTGTGTGTGGTTATTGTTTGAAATGTTGTGGAGTCATCAATGTGATTTCACTTCGTCATTTCTGTTTAAGTCTTTACTGTTATGTAACTTATTGCAAGCTAAAGTGCCAAGCAACTCTAACTGCCCTTTCTAACTGCCCCAACTTAGACAGCTCAATGATACATTGTGTTATTTGTAATGCAAAAGCTTGCTCTACCAGGTCTGTCTGTGGATACTGCTCCTAAAAGTTTGCAGCAAAGCATGAAATTGCTTAGGATGGATGGCATTGTTAGGATGATACTTATACTGGGAGATTAGGCCCCCCCCAACTTGACATTTGCTGGGGGCCCAAAATAACTTACCGGCCCTGTATATATATATATATATATATGTATATATATATATATATATATATATATATATATATATATATATATATATATATATGCATATCTGTATCTGCATATATGTGTCTGTGTATATGTATCCTGGAGATGTTGATAGCTTCCACATTTTACATTTCCTATGGGAGCCAGACTGTACTGCATGATATGTTACCAATACCAGTCTGACATCATACAGGTGGGATGTAGTACTGTTAACATCTTGTGCCCATGTTGTGTCAGTACCTTGTTATGGGATCTGCAACACTTGGTAGTGTATTGCAGGGCGGACGTGTTTGGCTGTAGGGGGGGTAGGTATACCTATTCATACAAGACGTATATTGTTTGGGGCCTCTCAACCCCATTAATGGTGTATGTGGACATTTATGATTTAATCTCCCATTGATATCTACACATGCATGTCCATATATACCTATATGGATATATATATATCTCCTTACATATATCTAACTATTTCCGTATATACCTACATAGATATATATCTACTTACATATAGGTAACCTGCTGTGTATATGTAGACATATAGGTGAAGATATATATATATATATATATATATATATATATATATATATATATATATATATATATATATATATATATATATATATATATATATATATATATATATATATATATATATATATATATATATATATATATATATATATATATATATATATATATATATATATATATATATATATATGTGTGTGTGTGTGTCGATGTAGGCATTTGCATGTATATGTGTTCATATGTATTTATATATATATATATATATATATATATATATATATATATATATATATACATATATATGTATATATATATATATATATATATATATATATACATATATGTATATGTTTCTAAATATATATATATTATATATGTATAGAGATATATATGTATATATATATATATATATATATATATATAATATACATATATAGATATGTTGTATCTGTTTAGATATTAATATATTTACACACAGACACACACACACACACACACACACACACACACACACACACACACACATGCATCTAGATGTTGGTATACATTTTCTGTACTGTTGCATGATCTGGCTGGATGATATGTTTCTGAAAACACCAGATTTATGTGTGTCTGGCATGGCTTAGTGGTAATTCACTGTCTATGGTGTCTAGTGTCCTGTGTTTGAGTCTTGCAGAGGCTGTTTATTTTTTTGCTGGGCAGAACATGGGCCTTTGGATACAGAGTGATTAAGGCACTTTAAAGCAGTTGTAAGTGGGTTTGCATGTGTTTGCGCAGAGGTAAGCAATGCTAACTTCCAATTACAGTTTCTTATACTCAGTTAGCTTCTTGTTTGTGTCTTTCGGCTTTTCCCGGTTAGGGGTCACCACAGCGGAACTCCGGTCCGGTAATGATTGGCAGTAGATTTTTACGTGCTGGCTTGCCGGGCTTAACACACAACCTTCAACAAAGGAACACCCATTCATGCATATCGACACACAGAATCTGTGTAGGCAATGCTTACCCCTGCGCAAACAGGCTTAGACCTGCTTACTGCTGCCTAAAAGTGCTTACTCCCACTTACCCCCACACTAATTTCTTTAAAAGAAAAGAAAAAAGGGTTGATAGGAAAGTGGTGAAAAAGGGGCACAAACAGGGAAAGACAGTAGGGAAAATAACTAGGGATGTGCAGGAAGGGTGTAGGTAAGGCCCATAGCTGCCCATTTCTTCTTCAGCAACAGCTGTGCATATACACTGACTTTGTAGATAGATTTGGACACTCAAACCCCAGGGAGAGGGGTGAGGACAACAATAATAAGTTGTGATACCAATTAGACTGGATTACATGTGTCCAGAGCACATGTGTGCGAAATAGACAGCTATGTATGCGGCAAGATATATTTGTTGAGGTAGGTTGGGTAGGGTAACAGACTAGACACACAAGATGCATTCAGGGGCAGTATATGACACATATGGGGGGTAAACACCTTGATGGGGAGGGGTGTTGGGATATCAAAAGCCCACAAGCCCCCTGGTGGCAACAGTGGGACTGAGGTCCCCACCCATGGGCAGTCACCACTGCATCTTCACAGCCCCGAAGGTGGCTGTGCCTGGGGCTCAGGCGCAGAGCCAGGCTGACTCTCTAATTGAGACATGCGGCCCTCGAGCTGGCGTAGAAGATCACCAAACTGCTCATTGATTGCTCTATGCACCATGACCTTGACCTGGTGATGGATGACAGGTGCCTGTCTGCGTCCACTCCCCTGGGGTGGGCGAGCCCCATCCATTGAGGTGGTTCCACCCAAAGGTGGTGCAGGACCAACGGACAAGGAAGTCTGGGGTTGGGCCCCAGACATGCTGTTGCCGGTGCCTCGGCCAGCTGAGGTGGGACAGGTGGGTCTGCTGGGATCGGCCTTCCCAAGCGTGCTATAGTGTTTAGATTTAATCATCATATATGGGTTAGTAATAGTCAACACATTACAGGGTTAGGTATAACAGCATGCATAGATATTCCCATTAACCCAGACACCAGCTACAGAACAGTTTCATAGCAAACAAAACACATGCATATATGGGACCACAGTGGTAATAAGAACAGCATGCAGGTACATTGATGGCGCCATGCCAACAATGTTGGAATAATTCAGTATGGCACATGCATGGGAACCATTAAAATATTTATCAAACAATTGGACATTATCAGTCAGTACATACGGGGTGGGTATGTTGATTATTGTTGGAGATAAGGTGGGTGGGAGAGAAAGATGTCAATTAACAAGTAGTATATTCCTGTAGTCCACATTAATTTCCTAGTCAGTGCTGTTATCTGGACCTTACAAGTCTTACTACATTACCCTATAGGCTTATTTTGGTCAGTGATATGGCTGCTATCATCATTACACATGAACCGGTTTTACCTGCAGTATACACCTCTTACCTGGTACACTTGTGGAGGGAATATTTGTTAACACTGATTAACTGTTTGTACACATACACACAGATTCCAGGTTGATGTTTTGCACTATGCTATCCAACTCTTTCTGCACAGACTCTGGCCATGTGTTGACCACATGCTGATGTGCCTGAACATATCTAGAATATTGCCCTCTTCCACCTTTAGTGACCTGACACTCACATATACATGCTTTCCTACACAGTTATATTATGTAGCACAGTGAGTGCGATAGTAACCAATGATACTTTATTATTCAGAGAAACTGCATCACTCACAATCCCCTACAATACCAGGGTGGACAGTACCAGTACAGGTTATACTGGTTTGTATTTCTCAGCACAGTGTTCGTATCCAGCATACCTGTGGGAGCAATGTTTGTTAGCACAACCTGACTGTTTCCACACAAAGTTCCAGATTGCACATTAGTATTATGCACATACATCTCACTCTGTTACTGTACACACTCTGGTCAAAGCTTGACACATGGGAGTGTAGATAGGCCATACTTGAAATACTACTGTCCTAACAGTTTTAGGGGTTGTTGCAGTGACAGGTGTGTTCTCATGATGGTTGACAATCACTTGTATTCCCTGTTTGCTGGCTACACATTTGGGATCATCCCACAGACTTACCAGGGGGACAGGCAGCAGATATGGGCACATATACTGGACATTCTGGCCTCATGTGTACAGTTGTGGGGCATGAGTCTGTATGCAGTCTACTTCCACCCCCAGGATTCAGATCATGGCTGTGTCTGCTACAACTTAAACACTGTCCATCACAGTTGTGTCTGCTATGTTGATATTGCTGTATATCTCCAATCTGCTTTCTGTCTTATTAATCCCCTGTGCTTATGCATTTTGACCTTGTATAACAACACTCTTATACAGAATTCCTAGACAGTTATATGTTGTAGGACAGTGTGGGTGACAGTGATGTGTATTACCTCATTATTCACAGCAACTACATATCATTCTTGTATTTCTGGGCACAGTGTTGGTATCTGACAGACTTGTGGAAGGAATGTTTATTAGCACTACCTGAATGTTCCCACACACAGTACCAGGTTCCACATTACTATTATGCACATACATCTCACTCTGTTACTGTACACACTCTGACCACATCTTAACAATTTGGGGTGTAAATGGGACATACGTGGCTTCTTAGTCACATAAGGTATTGCGGAATTACTAGTATGCCAGGTTTGTTGTCATAGATGTGTGTTAATCAGTTGTATTTCCTATTTGCTGCCTATACGTCTGGGATCATCCCACTGATTTCACAGGGGGACAGGTTGATAGGCAATAGATATGGGCCACTTTAATAGACATTCTGGACATATCTGTACAGTTGTGGGGTATGATTCTGTATGCAGACTACTACCACTGGCAGGATTTGAACCGTGGCTATGTGTGCTAAAAAAACAACAGTTCACATCTCAATTGCATGTGCTATTTGGCTTTTGTTTTTTGCATTTTCCCTGTTTACTGTCTATGTGTCTCTCAATTGTACTAAATGGCCTCTGGAGATTACACCTGTCATATGCAGACATTCCTACACATTCAATTTATGGTGCATGGTGTGGGTAACAGTGCTTAATACTACAGTACTATTACATGATTGCAAATCTACATTACCATATGATACCAGAATATACACATGCAGTCCAGTATTTAGACCTGTTTTGTCAGGATATTACACTTTTATTGCCATACAAAAAATATGAGACTCTTCCTGCCATATTCTCTAGTGTATGCAGTACTTGCCTTGAACAATACAGGTTTTATACTAGCAATTAATTTACTACTTTTATTTTTTTTTCCTATGACAGTAGAAGCATGAGTATTACTGACCTGCCTCACGTCACAACCCTGCCAGGCGGCAGATGTAGGCCTCCCGGTTCGCAGCCCGCTCTGTTGCAGCTGTGGGGGACATGAGAGGAATATTTAGCCATACCTATTCATGATATATCTGAGCTGGCACTTATTAGACACATACTGGGTTGATACTTCAGGTCTATATTAAAACATTGATCGCTTAAAACAGCGAACGATGTGTCATCGGCCCTATTTCAGTGAAAGCTGAAAATGTCGACACCTCAGAACAGCGATTTCTTTCCTAGGGAAAGAAATCGCTGCTCCAACCAAAAAAAAACAGTAAACAGTTCCAAACACATACACACATACCTTAACCCTAATTCTACCTTCCCAAAAAAGTAAACAGCTGAAAACACATACACACGTAACTCAACCATACATTTAATGCAAAAATAAAAGTAAACATTTTAAAACATATGCCCTTACCTTAACCCGGACCCTAAACCTAACGTCAGTAACTGTTGCACATTTATGCTCAGGCACTATACCGTATAAGGGAATCTCTGAGACCACACTACAGTGCAGAACACGGCAAAGCAACTAAATGGTCAAGCAACTTCTTTCCCAGGGAAAGAATTCGCTGAACAGCCGCTTCGCTGTTTTGCCTGTTCGCTCTTTAGGTGTCAATGAAAACACATTCGACAAAATGCGTTTTCGCCATTCTAATAGGAACCTGATACTTACACAAGTCTGGAACATCCCCTAATGCTTTAGCCTCTTGGAACCACTCCTCCAAGAGGTCCCCCTTCCGCCGCTTCAGGTCGGCATAGTGGTGCCTGACCTGCTCACCAGTTCGGGGTATGCCAGTGGCACTGGTGAGGTCGCGGGCGAGATGGTCCCAGGCCTCCAGCTTATATTAGGAGTTCTGGTACTGGCCCTGCAGCAGTCTCTGTGCATGGTCTTTAACTAGGAGTCCTGCCATGACCTTGGACTCCTGGATGCACCAGCACTGTGCCTAGAAGTGCACTCCTTCTCTCCTTACTGCCATACTGCCTGCAAGGGGAAGCTGCAACCAGTTATGAGATGTATTCCCACCTTCTTTGGTTTAAGTAGGGCCAATTTCCCACACTTTTCCATGATTGGCCAGTTTTGAAAAGGCTAAGATATGGGCAAACCTGCTTACCTAAGGTTGGCATTGTTTAACAGGGTATATCACTGAGCACAAAGAGTTAGCTGGTCTACACATTGCTCACACCTCCTAAGCTGGCCTGTGCAATGCTTAGCATTGCTTGCATTAGACCTTCATAATAATGCATTTTTGGCATTGTGTTATTATTCATTACACCTTATATGTATGCCTGGTATCCCTGATTGATGTGTACTTACACTCTGTGGGGTCCTTGTGTTTTATTTGGGACTTCAACACTCTATTACAATTACACCTCACTTCTGAGCTTACTGCTGTATTGCAGTTCACATATTTATGTTATGTAGTGAGTTATGGCACATATGACTGTATACTGATGCCTTTCACAGGTTCAGTTTGGTTATACTATGGTGAGGACATGTTTACTACTACTTCATTCTTCTGTATTTCTGTAATAGCTTGGTGGATAACTACTGAAACTATGGTGTATAAGGTCCTGGGTTTGAGACCTGCATGGCTGTTTATTTTGTTGATGGGCAGAACAAAGGCCGTTGGATACAGAGTGATTAAGGCACTTTTGAGCAGTTGTAAGGGGGTTTGCGTGACAGTAAGCACTGCTAACATGCCGTTACAGCTGATTGCAGAGAGTTAGCTTTAGAATTGCTTAGCCAGTCTAGGCATTGCTTACCGCTGCACAAACGGGCTTAAGGCCACTTACTAGTGCTTAAATATGCTTGCTACTACTTATTTGTGCTTAGACCTGCTTACTAGTGTCTTATTCATTATGACACTCACATGTGCATTTACTGCAGTACTCCAGTTCATAAATGTATGTTATTTAGTGAGTTATGCAACAAAAATATTTGTCATAACATGCTTTGCCATGTAAAGCAGAATGTGCTGCAGTGTGACTAGAACCAGGAATGCCTGCTTGCTAGGCGAATGCTCTGCCCTCTTCACTATTTCTGTGCTGCGTCATTTGCATATATCTTCCTTGTTATCCTCTTCAGCCTTTTAAGCTGCTTTAACCATAGCTAAGTGATGGGCACACTCACGCACCTACGGTTAGCTTAATTCGGATTTTTATTACTACATTCTGTTGCTGTTTTACACAAGGGGACTGTTGGTGGGGATATGCGGTCACCTGTGAGTGGTCTTACTCATTGCATACCCCTTTCTACTGTTCTATATTACAGGGGCATGTTTATTCTGAGAGCTCTACTCTCAGATACACCCCCCAGCACTCTTACATGCTCCATGTAAGCCTAGGAGCTTGGGCAGCGCGCCTTATTAATATGCATGGCGTGCTGCCATCCTGCTCCTAAATGGTCGCTTCCATGCAGGACTAAGCTAGTCTTGCATGGAAGTTTAGTAAATCCGGGGGAACTGTAGTCAGTATTAAACCTGTGCTTGTTAAAATACAACAGGAAAATTTGTAATGTACACCTTTATGGATGTTTTAGAAAAGTTTTAATTGGTGGTATAGTGTGATTTGTTGGTTGTGGTCACGTTACCTTTTGGCTCCTATTTAAATGTATTGTAATGTGATGTGTACTGTTTTAGCACTGAGGAAGGTCATTTAACCTAAAGCTTTGCTGCATTAAAGTCTTTTTTTTTTTTGACGGTGGATTTGTGTCTTCATATAGTGACTCTGTTCCAGTCTTCAGTGTACCAGCTAGTTGGCTTCAATTGAGGATTTAGTAGACAACACAGATGCGTGCATATAGTAAAATAACAGGCCCATGGGAATTTTTTACGAGTTTATTAGCTTATTGGTAATGAAATATGTTCCTGGTGTCCACAGCAAACAGTACAGATCTAATTATTTATGGTGGACAATAAAGCTTTAGAAATTATTACAAAGGAAAATTATCTCTGGCAGCCCTATAAATGGAGTATTAATCAGTCAACTAAAACAGGATATTAGAAGAATAGGGCCAGTTTTCTGAAACTGAGGCATACTACTAGATGTAAATATGAGCACATGTTACTACTAGATGTAAATATGAGCACGTTAGCTGAATATGCTGTATGTAATAAAAACTTTACATAAATATTTGAAACACTATAGAAATGATAATCGATGAAGGATTAATATGCTAGCAAATAATGTTTCCACAGCTGAGCCTGATTTATTGCCAGATTCAATCTCATTCAGTGGCATGATCAGATGATATGAATGGATTTTTTTTTTACAAATATCTTGCAGTTTCTGTTTTAGGAATCCCTAAGTACAGACTTTGTTCCAGGAATTTGGAAAGATGCTTTACTTCTACTAATCTTTAAAAGGATCACATCTGTTTCAGTTAACAACTGCCACTCTGTTAGTCTTACTTGTATACTAGGAAAGTGTTTTGAGTATTCATTATGTGGAATTATGTCCAAGACTTTGACATCTAGTTTGGGCATCTTACTGAAGGACATTTATGCTTACCTAACCTAACTGTTTTTTATAAGATAACATGAGAAGTCTTGGCCCTAGGTCTGACTATTGTCATGGTGTAGTTGGACTTGGCCAATATTTTCAACATGGTACTTCATGTTGAGATATTGAGAAAAAATAATAAAATAAAAGTTAATGGAGACACAGGTAGATGGGTTGGAAGCTGGCTACAAAACAGAAAATGTAGAGTAAAAATTAGAGATGTTTTGTCAGCCATTAAAAATATTGAAACCTATATGCATTTGGGTCAGTGCTTGAACTGTTTTGTGTACCATCTTTAAGCCAGATTTTCTATCTTGGACTAACATTTGAGTCAGCAATTTTGCAGATGGCATAAATGCTGAGTCCATAGTTACTAATTTACCTGAATAATATATGATGTGGTATTTCACAGACATACAGGAAACATGTTCAAGTACTGAAAGCATGGAGTTTAATACTAAAAAAATCTGAAGTCCTTAATTTTGGAGATACACATCCTTGCTATCCATTTGATTTGAACAGTATGATCCATGATGAAGTAAATACCATACAATATCTGGGAATTATGACTGAAAAACAACTTTTGTTTTACTCTAATGTGTTGACTATCATAATGAAATGTTATTACACCATCAAGGACACATTACATGCAATTACTAGTATGGATGAAAGTTCTCCACTTTCACTTTATAAAATGGTGGTAAGACCAAACATTGAGAACTCTGCACTTATAAATGCAAAAAAGATAAAAAGGCTAGAAAGAATGCTAAGGTTATTTACAAGGCATATTATACAAGTTAAGAAATTGAGCTATAGGAACAGGTTGGAGAAATTGTTCCCCTTTATGATAAATGACAGAGTGACCTTATATATTAATTTATAAATGCATGAATAATGACAGACTTGCAGCCACTGTGGGCATTGAAATTAAAATAAATTAGGAGATTAGGAATGAATATATCTTAGTTGAAGTTCCTTTTCTCAGAACTGCCCTAAAGAGAAGATTTTTTCATGGTAAGTTGGATCTGTGTTGGAATGTTCCTCCACTTAAAATTAGAAACATAGACAGTTTGCAGGCCATTAAAAAGGCCTACACAGGTGGCAGTGGATAAGACGTACTATCCAACATTCATCGCAGAAAACTATTTGAAGGTCTAAAACAGGCACAGTGTTTGAACAAGTACATATTGAATATTAAACATTACATTTTATTGCAGTTTGTGATTGCCTAGTTAATGTAATTATGGCTGGTAGTAACTCAAATACTGCTTCTTATTCATGGAATAAGTTTATTCTTGTAGGTACTTTCATTCTCGTACTACTGGTTAAACTGTATGCTCACTTAGAAATCTTAAACATTCCTCAGAAATCTTAAACATCCCTCAGAAATCTTAAACCTCCCTCTTTATCAAAAATATTTTGAAATCATTATGAGCATTTTAATTCTCCTATACATTGATTGCTTACATTTTTATTAACAATCATATGGTGTAAACATATTTTTAAATATTGCCAAGCAGATATTATAATTATGTCTATGTTTTATTACTACTGAATCTGTTTCACTCAGTTCTTCAAGTGCACACCACTTAATTTTGACTTCAGTTGTATTCCATCTTAAATTTACTTAATTTTTCTAAACATTTCCCACATTCATACTCAATAATCTTATGAGAAGTATTTATAACAACATTATTAAACACTGGTGTAACTGAATTAGGTCTTATAGCATACTTATAATTAATTGGCTCACACCCTCCTAATTCCCTGATTTCTTCTTCATTCAAATCATTGTCACATTTATAAAACTCCATCATTTCTTGCAGTCTGTGAAATAATATGAAATAATTTTTAAAATATATTTTCTTAACTGACATGTTTCAATTAATCCTCGATGCAACTGATAAAATTAATGATAACAAATGTAAGACCTTAAGAAAGAAAATGCATACCGTGAACCTATTAAATCTAGCTAACAAGTTATATGTATGAGTTTATTTTGTGGGTTAGATAGCACAGTAAAAAAAAATCAGTCTTGAAGGAAAACTGATTGTATTAGCATTACTAAAGTTAACCAAATGCTGATTAGTGCCGTGATCATTTACCTAGAGCCACAGAGGTCTGTTTCTGGTTGGAGTAGTTATCTCCAAATTGATACTGAAATGTCGATAGACTATCAGAAAATGATGCTGTTCCATGTTCGTTTACACAATGTATCCGTCTCATGACCAACTCAGAAAAAAAAATCCTTTTGAAATGCTTACATTCCTATTTTTATTGTTAAAGCTGCTCCATCTGGAATTGTAATTCCCTTTCTTCCCCAAGACGTTTGAACGTTGATCTTCATTTGCATCACTCCTATTCTAAGAACCAAATACAGATTCTGTTCTAGAATATTTTGATTCCACAATAATTTGGTACTTTTTTAAATGACAAATTATTTTTTCTTTTCCTTCTAGTTTCTTGTTGACTTCACCATTTATTTAAAATTATGCAAAATGAAGAATACATTTTGATTGTCAAACCAATGTGGGGAAGCAAGACGCTTTGCTAATAATAGAATATAATACCCTTTGTCTTGAAGGGATGAATGCAGAAATGCAATCAAAGTACATAGGTTAAATGGCAATTGTAGCTTCATATGTTCATAGGTACAGTCATAGGTATAAAGAAGAAAAACAAGCTAGAAGACCATTATGAGCCTATCCATTACAATTTACCTATTTACTTTGTGCAACATCGACTGAGAGGTCAGACCCTGGGTGAATTTATAGTTGTCCATATGTTTGTCTAAATTAGATTGAAAAAACAGTGAGACTTTAATTGGTGGTCCTGACACCATGACTCTCTCTCTCTCTATGTATGTATGTGTATATATATATATATATATATATATATATATATATATATATATATATGGTTTACACTGAAAACATTGAAACTGCATCAGTTGACGGGCATGTGGTTGACTTGCAGTTTTCAAGCCGGCAGAATGTCGAACCCAAATGAATCAACTACACTACAGTGAATGCATAGTGTAAGTCGAGTATTCAGGTTTGACATTGTGCAGGGGGATCACGGTTCAGTGAGGAACTGGGAATTCGCCCATTTCCTCACTGTAGTGCGATCTCAGAGTTGGTATATTTAATGTGCAGGGGGTGTGGGAGGCACAGCCCCCACACAGAGGTTGCAGGGACATGTAGCCCTCCTGCAAAATAGTATAATTAACATACTGTAGACTGTACAGTTTAACTGTACGTTAATGTGCATAGCAGGAGGTGAGTGATGTCAGAGCACTGATGACACCTATGTGGTAAAACTGATTTGCAAGTAGTTGGGGCTATGTTTGTTGGATTTATGCACAAGAAGTAAATAAAGTATATTTATGGTGGAACATTGTGTGATTCTTATCTATTATAGACTTGGAATTTTAAAGAGTGCTGGAAGTTGGTGTTGGTTGGATATTCTATTCCGTACAGCTCATTGGTCGGAGCATCATTTTGTTTTGTTTAGTTTTGTTTTATATATATATATATATATATATATATATATATATATATATATATATATATATACGTTTATATAGTCATGTTGTCAGGACCGCAGACTAATGCTTAATACAAAGTAGTATTGTTTTCTTTGAGCACTCCTTCACCTACCACATATGTACCCTACTCAAAACTGATGCTGTCAATAGAAACCTGGGTATGTTTATGGACAATGGACTCTCCATCAAACACCACATGTTAAAAATGTTATCAGCAGATCTTTCTACATACCCTATCTAATTACTAAATGCATATTATCCTCATTCAAGGAAGTTATTGCCCTACTCTACTTCTCCCTTATCAAACTTATATTGGAATGTAATGCCCCACTTTGGCATTTACATATCCTAGCATATGGTCCAACTTGAAAAACAAAATATTTACTCACCAACAAATCTTGAGTATGAGCTCATTAAACTACACTGAGCTAAGAAATCTCTGTTACTCTGTTGTGTCTCTAAGGGACTCCTGAGAAATCTCTGTTACTCTGTTCTGTCTGTAAGAGACTCCTACATGGTAACTCTATCTATCATACAAGGCTGCAAATGACCCTGCCCACCTCGAATGTCTGTATGTTCATCAAACTGCAAACACCACAAATACTCAATCTGGAGTCGTAAACATACATCATAATATAATCAGGGACTGTGGGCAGGATAGATATGTCTCCCAGATGATGCCCTGCCTTTGGAATAAGTTTCCACTCTATGTCAAACAAAGTAGCTGCCTCACTATACTGTATATATATGGGTGTAGGGCACTGGAGTGAATGGCAATTGCCCTGACAACCAGGAGATGTCATAAGTTCAAAGTCACTGATATAGACACATTCTGCGTATGCTCTGGGGATTACCCTGGAGCACACTAAACCAATAACAAAGGTTTATATATTTAACTAGGTCAGCTTTCCAATAACATTAGAGTGTAGGATAGTGTTAAAAGCTCTGACTAGGTCAAAGTAGATAGTATGTACCACTTTACCTTCATTCATTGCCTCTGACTCTTTCAAAAAATTCAACCAAATTAGGTAGGCAGGATATGCACATCAAAAAGCCCTATTGGCTTTTGTCACAAGATTATAAGCTGACAATATCCTTATTTATGAATCCCCTGATGATATGCTCCATTAGTTTACAAACCAGGATGGTAGGGTTAATCAGTCCGTACTTCCCAGTGTCAGTGGGTGGACCACCCTGGAAGAGGGGAACCATAACCATTGTTTCCCATATTTCAAGTGCATAACCAGAGAAGAGGCAAAGATGAAACAGGCTTACAAGGAAGTATGCAAGGTGATGCTTTTTATTAACAAGGAACGAACATGGTACATTATCTAACCAGGCTTTCAGTACACATTTTGAGGCAAACACAGGGAAGGTGTTGAGTGTATGTTGTGGCAGGCAGAGGTACAGAGGGACAGAAAGGAGAAATTTGAGCTAAATTAGTCCATTATTATACTTGCAATAGCCTTGTGGTCAGAGCAGGTGATACCATTTAGTAATAACTCAATATAGTATTGGGTGTTGTTTCTGAGATTCCTGACATAGATAAGGTTTTACGTCAATATTTAGATATGATAGTAGTATTTAAGTCATTTTCAGTTGTGCGGGTCTTGAAGTTTTACCTGTGTTCTTTACCCTCTTAAGGTCACTTTTGAAGCAAGAGAGGATGGGTTTATTTATTTATTTATTTTTAGGGCTAGGAGTTTTTTTCCCCTAGTTGTAGAGATTGCTGGCACACTGGTTTTAAGGTATGTTTTTGATGATATTTAAGTTGTTGTAATCATTTTTATCTTTTGTAACTCCTTGAAGGTAATTTTGCTAAGGTGCTTGAGTTTATATTTTATAGTAAAGTGTGCTGATATTTGTACTTCTTTGTTTGAATTTTGTCTGTCTTGTCTACCCTTCCAGTATATCTAGTATCACTTGTCACTTACCAAAGTTTGCAATGTGTCCCAAGCCTTATTATATACATGTATGTGTTGGTTTACATTTCACAGTTTTAACTTGCTACATCAATCCACAACTCTTTATTGAACAAATATTTTCTAAAGTATAAACTGGAGTTCATGGCTTTCAATATGATAATTATGCTCTTTCGTCCACTTCTTCTTAAGCTTATTCCATCCCAGTACTGTACTTGGTGTACCTACATGTCCCATCATTCGCTCATTTTCTTCCAGTGAAAAGATTTAGATTCTTAAATCTTATTTCATGTATTTCCATCCCCTTTTCACCCCAATTTCAACTGGTTTGATTTATTTTTCTCAGTAAAGGCACAAAACTGTACATGAAATGCCAAGTGTGGTTTGTCAAGGCATTTTTACAGTATGAAAATTGTTTCTTTATTTCTTGATTTAATTTTCTTTCAAGGTAGCCTAGTTTCTTACTTGACTTGATCAGAGTTTTCTTAGTTTGGCATGCAATTCATTTCAGTCGGCACAATTATTACTACATCATTCTTTCCTTTCCTTACTCCATTACAAGATGACTTATTCCGAGTAATAGACCATCTTCAGATTGTTGAATTTCTGACATGATGTGCTGCATTTACCTACATTAAATCCTAGCAACCCTATTTTTGCCCATTCCTATAGTCTCATTATGTCCATTTGCAAGTCTTTTCCTCATCACTTGCTCTTCCCTATATTTTAGTGTCCCTTACAGAATGATTTGTGCAGTATCCAATTCACACCACAGTAACTAATACAAAATATGAAATAGTTCTGGTCCTGTCAAAGATCCATTTAGTACTCCATGCTGCACATCTTCCTTTTCTGACAAAGACCCTCAAACCATCAATCACGCTTTGCTTCCATCCCTTAACCAATCAGTAGCCCATTTTATTAAAATTATTTCTAATCATCACCCATTTTAGTCCACTGACTAGTCTTTAGTGTGGTACAGAATCAGGGATCTTACTAAAAATGCATCTACACTGTATCAAGTTTCATTGTAGCTGCTTTAATTACTGTAAACTGCACATTTACCTTATTTTGTGTTTTGCTATAATTGTTATAATCATGTCATGCACTTATTTATGTATTTATGTAAGTAAGTTTTAGTTTCAAAATTGGTTTGATGTCATTTCCTGTTCGCTATTAGAGAAAAGATATAAAAGGAAGTTTGGGTAGGGTTAACTGTTTTTCTGAAGAAGTTCACGCAACAAAAAGTGGATGAAAGTGCTAAAAAATACAGTGTCATAGTGTGGTCTTTGGATTGGTGTTACAGGACTGGTTTTGTTTTGTGGTTCGCTTTTGTTTTTTTTTTGGTGATCTACTTATTTACGTTACTTATTAATGTAACTAGGTCATGGCTGAAAATGAACAGGACAAACAAAGTAAAGGTAAAAATAAAAGTAAACGTAAAACTACAAGCCTCCAACCAAATTAGGTTGAACTGACTTGATCTTTTTATAACAAAACCCGATTGAACCTTTTGTTGCAAGTTGTTTACCGTAATGAACTCAATTCATTTACTCAATGAACCTTTCTGACCTATAATCATTTTTGTAATTCATCTCAACTAATTTCTGAATGGCACCAATGTAGCTTCCTTCCCATCCTTTAGAATTATATCACTCTTTGATAACCTGATAAGTAGTTCTAACTTGACTACCTCCTAACAAATTGTTTAGATCTTCAAAGAAGTGCTAAATGCTTGGTGTGCCCTATCTTTGCTAAATGTCTTGTGTTTACCATGCCTTTATTAATCACAGCACCTTTTATCACTTCACATCTTTCCCTTTCTCAGTTGTGGATTGTAAAGTGAAAATATATTCAGAATTTTAACCACATCAGAAGCTAGAAGAACCCTTTCCATTATTTTACAATTTCCATTGTTAACTCTCTTGATGATTTTGCCTTGACATGCTTAAAGTCTTTTGATACCTTTTCAAAAAGGACTAATAGAATAATAAATTTAAAACAAAAGATTGTTAACATTTTTCTGTTATCTTGATATTCTGTCAAACCAATCATACGGCAACACACTAAATTATTATTTTCTTACCCAAAATGACTTGATGGGGACAGACATAATGAACCGATTTTGTCTTTTAGCTGAAACTCTTCTTTCCCACATTGTACCTTTATGTTTTCCAGATATGAAAATATTGTGCCCTGCCTCTTATACAAGATCTGCTTTGCATTTATTTAGAATGGCAGAGTTCAGAATGACTGCTTTATTTGAAACCACTGGAAGGAGTTTTTGAATAAGTCTTCCAGTGATACTCCCTGGGTTGGTTTGTTTTCATGTTTTTTTTAAATGCTTCAGTAAGAATATCTTCTTCATCTGCAAAATAGAGCTTTCCTTAGTATTTTTAATCAGTTTCTAATTTAGTCTCCTTCCATCTTTCTGTCATTAATTCCATGTTTCTTTACTTTGAGTCTACTTCTTGGAAGTCAAGGCTAACATTCAAGTCCTCTGGCTCTCCAAGCATGCAGATGACTGTAAATTGGTTGCTGTTATAGATTCCCCCAAGACATAAACATCTTGCAAGTGGGTTTATTACAGACAAATGACTGATGCCAAAGCCATGGCCTAAACCTCAATACCAACAAATACATTACAATGCCCTTTGGGAACCATTCTGTCTCAACCAATTTACAGGTAAGGGTCTGGCAACCAGGTCCAAGGAAGTAATAGTACCACATTACTCATCTTTTATCAAACCTATCATTGAATACAATGTCCCATTTGCCATGTATCTAACCAGGCATTTGCAACCATTAGAACACCCACAAAGTTTTCTTACCAGGAGAATTCAGGGCATAAATACCCTGTCCTACACTGAACACTTAAAGGCTCTGTCTCTATCTTTGTATTCAATCTCCTATAGGCTGCTGAGAAGGGATCATTGCCTGACTTACAGGGATTCCTCATTGCACATGTACAATACAACTTGCACCATAAACACTTGATTCAGGGATATGAACTTCACTATGATGTAAATAGAATATGCTGGAGAGAGATATCTTTGCAAAAACGACCCCTGCACTATGGAATAGGCTCTCTATCCATGTAAAACAGAGATCATTCCTACCCTATTCAAACAAAACTTGACAACTGGATGGGAAATTTACCACTGGTCTGGCCTCTTTATCCCTTATAGACAGAGGCCGTCGATAAGAAAGGGATTACTCTGTCTAACACCCCCTACAAATCTTTAGATGCCCCCCACATAGACTCCCATGATATTTTGGACCCAAATGGCTTGGGGTATGTAGCTAGGCTTGTAAGGGCCCAAGTGTCCATAAGCTTAGTAAAAACCTATGAACGTATGAACAGCAAAATAGCTGTGAATTCCCAGAGGCTGAATAGTATTATGGTTCTAGAGGAAGGGAGGGGGGAAAAGACAGCTATAACGAACAATATTCAGCAAAAGAACTATACATTTCTAGAGACTTGATAGGTTTATGCCCCAATGGGATAAAAAGAAGAAAGTGCTATAAATACCTTGCTGTATGGGTTTTCTCATCCCAGAATGCACTGCCATCACTAGGGGAGGGGTGATTGGGGTGGCTGTCCAAAACGGAAGCTGTCAAGTGTGGAATTGGCAGTGGTTAAGAACTGACAGTCAGGCTCAAGTGCAGTACCATGATTTAGCTTGATTTATTTAAGTAGCTTTGTCTGGTATAGACCTTGTCTTGTTTTGGGCCTCAAGCTGAGAAGACCTTTTTTAGACCTTTGTGTTTTTTGTGGGCTCTCAACCTCAGTTTGGGGGGATGCCAGTCTGGGCTCTGCACAAGATGCTAGCTGACCTGGATATAGCTCTGCCAGAAACCTTGAAATATGATGTTTTGATATGGAGGATGATGTAAGAGTTAGGTAGACACATTCCTGAATAAAAGGCTATGAGATTTACATTCAAACTAAGTATGTTGTGAACTAAGTTGAACAGTATAGAAAAGACATAGAAGTGAAAAGTCAAGATACACCTTTTGTATGTAGTATTATAGAGGTCATTTTGGAAACAAGAAAATATACCATAGGAAAGAAAATTTGTACTTAGGGTACATCTGCCCTGTAATTCCTCATATTCATGTCTACTGTCTTCTCCCCTCTTTATTTGCTTTAATGCTTTCTCATTCACACTCCTTACATTTTTAACTCACAAACCAATTCATATTCTTTTATAGCATCTCTTTGTTTTTCTGTTTCTCCCTTTACACATGGCTTCATATACACTTTTTTACTTTAATTCTTTTCCCTGAATTGTTTACTCCTTTAAGCGCCTTCTGATCTCGTAGTTTCTTATGATATTTCCCGTAGATTTTTTTAATCCACATTGCTATAATCCCGACTCCATAATTTTGATAGACTGTATGTCTTCATTCCTTTTAATGTCAACCATATGTTTATATAGTTGCTGTTTACAATTGGTGTCTTTACTTCTATGTCTTTTACAAGCCCATCATTCATTACTACAACATCAGGATTGTTTTCTTCCCTTCTATATTTCAGTATTACATGACTGAATCTTACTTGATCTGTATTGTCTATTATTGTGTTTTATGTATCAGTTTTTGATGCAGAAATTCTCCAATATGCTTTCTTGCTATTCAGGTCTCCCATAATCATAACCTTTTTCTTCTACCCTATCCTTTTATTTTTGGTTAATAATTTTTTGTCTTCTTTGTTCCTAATATCAGGTGGATAGCATATTACATCGAATCACCAGCTTGCATCCCTCTTTCTTTCCAAAGTGACCAGTAAAGAAATAACCTATTCTCTTCTTTAGACTGTTTTCCATTTCATTTTTTTACTGTCCTCTAAAAGCCTTACATTTAATGTCTTGTCTCACATATTGCCACATCTAACTTTATCTAATATATTTTGACCCTTCTGAATATTTTGTAATTCAAGATCTCCAAACCTTATTCTTTCTTACTGCATTCCTATGTTTCTGTAATGTTCACTGTAAACATTTTCTAATGGTATTGTTATATGCATCTCTCCCATTTTATTGCCTACAGTTTTGGCTTTATTAACTACCATGTCTGACCTCCAACTGTCTTTGAATCTCTCCCCAACTAGTGTTGTTTAAAGGCACCACAAGCCTAATATATTTCAGAGATCTTTGCCTTAACAATGCAGTTTTGCTAGAGGGTAGGTGAAAGCAAATTGTGACACAAAGTAACTCTTTATCCCATGGGTCTACTTGGATTATAGTGAATCATTTCCTCTCTCAATTCCTCAACTCTTTGAAAATTGCTATCTCTGAATCTGTATTTTCTGATTATACTTGCAGACAGCATGATAGATGCATTTATAAGCTTTTATTATGCCCCTGCATTACATAAAAGGTGCACCAACTGTCTCCAACAGTGATCTCTCTGTGTTTATTTACAGTATATGAGAAATATATTTTGTTATAGTATCAGTGCCATACATCTATCAGTTATTCCTTCTGACAGTCCTGGGTACGCACATGTGCGTATACTCACACACACACACACACACACACACACACACACACACACACACACACACACACACACACTTGTGAGGAGATGTCAGAGCGTTTAGATGCCACAGATAAGATCTTATTGTTAAACTATATGACCAAATCATATGTTGGGCAGAGTTTATGTCACACCTTGTAGAAATCATGGATCGCCAACTTTAAGTATTAACAAACTTTATGATTCCTTTGGACCAAAGTTTAAAGTGGGGTAGGCAGGCATATCAGATTGTCTTACTTTGATATTTTAGCTACATTTATTTAAAGTAACAAATATTTATGCAGTATTCTTGAATAGCTACACCAGCAAG
The DNA here is from genome assembly GCF_019279795.1 of Protopterus annectens. Lineage (NCBI taxonomy): Eukaryota > Metazoa > Chordata > Ceratodontiformes > Protopteridae > Protopterus > Protopterus annectens. The sequence goes on from NC_056734.1 coordinate 490,191,309, forward strand.
GATCAATGCTCATAGAGAAGAGAGGTAGAGTTTGTGGCTGTTTGACTTAGGAGTGATTGAACTAGGATGACTATGGATGTGACTCCTGTGAGCAGGATCATCAATGTATTGTGGCAACACCATCCTGCTACAGTGACCCAAGCCTGTAACTTACTGGGGGTCCACAAAATGTTAACACCAGCTCCCAGTGTTTGAAATCACTTAAAATACTTCACTGAATATCTTTTGGAAGAATTGCATGATTTCTCCACCAGGTTGCCACAATGGGACCTATAATCTCTGTTACTAGATTGTGAGTGAAAAACTCTGGATGCAAAACAGCATGCAACTAATAACATAACACAGAAGACCTTTTTTAGATGTGCATCAGTAGGGGCTGAGATATAACAAACTGACAGTTCTGACTCATGTTCTAATGTCTCAGTGGCAATATGGACTCATGTTTTATTGGAGATATGGATTAATGTTTCATTGTCTATATGGATTAATGTTTTATCAGTGATATGGATTAATGTTTCAGGAGAGATATAGAGTAATGTTATAATGGAGATATGGATTAATATTTTATCAGTCATATGGATTAATGTTTTATTGGAGATATGGATTAATGTTTCATTGGAAATATGTTTTAATGTTTTATCAGCGATATGGATTAATATTTCAGGAGAGATATAGAGTAATGTTTTAATGGAGATATGGATTAATATTTTATCAGTCATATGGATTAATGTTTTATTGGAGATATGGATTAATGTTTCATTGGAAATATGTTTTAATGTTTTATCTGAGATATGGATTAATGTTTCAGTGGCAGTATGGATCAATGTTTTATTGGAGATATGGATTAATGTTTTATCAGGCATATGGATTAATGTTTTATCAGAGAGATATGTCAATGTTTTAGTGGAGATATGGATCAGTGTTTTAGTGGAGATATGGATTAAAGTTTTAGCAGTTATATAGAGCAATGTTTTAGTGGTGATATGGATTAATGTTTTATCAGACATATGGATTAATATTTTAGAAGAGATATGGATTAATGTTTGAACAGAGATATGGATTATTTTTTTATCAGAAATATGGATTAATGTTTCAGAGGAGATATAGATTAATGTTTTATCAGATATATGGATAAGGGGTTCATTTCTTAAAAACTGCTTGGTCAATACATAATTAACACCTATTTTTTTACAGTGTTCCTGACATATCTCTAGTAAGGAGATATGAAGGAACCTTTTTACAAGACACAACACATTTATGGAAATATCCACTAAGCAAAGCAGCTATAAGACAGTGCTACGCATATAAAAAGCAGTAAAATGCAACAGTACCTTGTAGCTGCTGATTGCGCTTTCAGTTTTTTAAATACGAACAAGACTTCAACAATAAAATGATTTTAGAAATAAAAAAATATATTTCTTATAGGTTCATAGGTAAGTACTAGGCTAGCTATGCTTGCAGGCCATTTTAAGTCTAACCAATTTCCCTTTTTGTGCTTGAAAAAACCTATGCCATTCGGTTATAGACTGGCCTTACCCATGCCATGGTCGATAAGTATATATTATCCCTAATGAGAATAACTGGGATCATAGCATAAATAATTTGAGGGGACCCATGCCTGGGATAAAGCATTTATCTATTATTTATTTATCCATTTATTTTTTTTAATTTTTTCTTCAATGAAATATTTTAGAAAGAGTTTTAAGTATTGTATTGAGGTAAATAAAATGTTCTAATGTCGTCTGATATCTAAAAGCAACCAAGCGCAATTTATCTATCAGTGACTTTTGTGAATTCACTTATGATGCATAACTCTTTGATGGCTACTTAAAACAGATGCATTTATTTTGCAAACATCAATGTATCCTTTGTATTCAGTTATGAAAAAGAAAAAAAGTCTAAAATTTCATGATGCAATAGATAACACAGATTTTGTTTGAGTTAACAGGGAGGGGGTGTAGGGAAGGAGAGAAATAGCTTACATTTGTATGAATCTTGAACATAACAACTGCAAAAATATTTATGTAGGCACTTATATTCTGAACCTTCTAGCCTTTGTGACAGAGAAAATAGAATATTTTAAATGTGGAGGTCTTAGAGTGAAATGGTTGTTAGTTATGACACATATTGTTGTTAGTGTCTTATTGTGATATGCACTGATGAAACATGCTATAACAAATCATACTACAGCTACATGTTTACATTATTTATTAATTACTAGGTGATTTTGGTATATAGTTAGTTTTTCTGCATTCCAAGACAGGTGTTGTGATTACTTTGCTTTTATAAGATAACAAAGTAAGGGATGAAGACCCTGAAAAAATGCTAGAGTATATGTACAAAAATATTCACAGAGGAAACTTTTACGTCACTGATAGTGTGAGCATTGTGGGCGGCTACAGTCTCCCCAGAATTCAGTCCTCAGTAGATATGCTTCTTCCTGACTGAAGTTGAATGTTTCTGTGACATAAAGGGAAGAAGCCCTTACTGCTTCTGCTGGTAAACGATTGATACTGAACCAGGTGCAAGAGGATCCACCTGGGGAGAGATGGAATTGAGCTGGCACTGGCATATGCTGAAATTCTTGTAAAGGACTGTTATCTGGGGTAAGACCCCAAAGCATGCTCTAATGTATACTGGTTCAGGACTGTGACTCACAGACAAAGAATGTTCACAGACAAGCTGTGCATCATAGATGTTTGGAAGCCACATCCAAATGTGACACAGAGAGATAACTCAGTATTACATTGTGTTCACTGCCTAGCTGAGGAAGGCTGTAGGCAAAAATAAAAAAATCTCCAAACCAGCTGTAGATGGCAACATGTCCTGCTGTCAGCATGTAAGGTGCAGCCAATAACAGGCAAATATTCACTGGAGAGAATAGAGATGCTTTGACTGAACAGGTTGGGGAATTAATGGACTTATGTGTGCCAGAAGTAGATTTCACTGGTAGGCTGGTGGGGCAAAACAGTAGCTTAAAAGAAATTTTATGTCTTGCCTGGTCACTTCTTTCATTTACATTCTCAAAAATTCCAGGATTTTGTTTTTACTTACAAGCCATGATAGTGAGTTGGGATGAACATCCATGGTATCGTGGGATTCCCGATAAACCTGTATGCATGACATCCTACCTTCCAGTTGTATCCCTACAGGTCAGCATCACCATCTTGCCCCTCCTATTGGTGAGACAAGTGGCATAGGAGGGAGACAGAGACTGATAGCCACCATAACTGCACACAGGTGGTCATCTTACTTACTCCAGTGGCAGCTTTACCTTCCTATGTGTTGGCATTTCTTATAGTCCACCTCATGCAATGAGGCATGGTTTAAGAGTATCCTTCCTCCTCCTCCTCTTCTAAGAGGCAAGATGACCTAAACCACTCCACATGACTAGCATCTCTATACCGAGCCAGGAGACCAGGGCTTCAAAGAAAGGCCCACCTGCAGCAGCATATCATCCTATTCCTCTCTCTCAGATTCACTTTGAGCAGGCAAGGCATCATCATTCCTCCTCCATGGAAACTTCTACTGGTGCATGAGCCATTAATGGATCTTGGGTCTCCTGGATCATAGGCTTTAGCATTGTATGTCAGTGGAGCTTACATGTACAAAATTGTCATGATTTGGTACCCATGCATGCTACCTACATTGAACACATCATGGCTTGCATTTCCATGCTCCTCTCCTCTCTGCTATGGGACTTATTTTGGTCAGATTCACTTTGCACTGTATACCCCACAGTATTCTGAAGTAATGCAGAATTATGGGTAGAAAAGGGAATAATCCACCAATGTAATGTCTCATTTTCTTATATAGCTAAAAGTGATAATTGTCTCCAAGTCTAAATGACATTGCAAATGTGCAGCATTCCCTGTAAATCTTCCCTAAACTTTTCCATTAGTTATTTTTTGTCGCCATGATCTAGACAGTGATAAGGGATTACTGCAGAATCCCAAAAGGCAAAAGACTAAAATCTGAAATTATGGTGTAAAAAGACAAAAGCAACAAGCAAACAAGCTAAAAATGATAATAATACATTGCAGAGTATGTGTAGGTGCATGTGGGAGGTTAGCCTCCACATACCTTGCTTAACAAAATAAATATTCCAGTTTTGAGATCATAGTATTTGAATGTAGGTTATATTGTCCAAAGTCATAGCACCTAAAAATCAATGCATTTTACTAAGCATGTTTTAGTCGAATGAAATATAGTCTTCTGACTTTGGTCATTTGCCTTTCAGTTTTTTTTTTTTGTTTTTTTTTTTGAATTTAGGATTTTGTACTGCCCCAAGTGGCAGTGTTGCTTTAATGATTAGTTAAATTATTATTTTATTAAATAAGTTTCTCCCAAGTTACCCACTGACATTAGAAATGCTTACAGTGGTATTTCACTGGATTCAGGCATCTAGCCTTGCATAGAATAACAAGTCCATCATTTAGGGTGTGGCTTTTTTACTGAATGGAATCAGCAAAGTCATGATTTTTTTTGTGTGGGCCTGCAGAATCCACCAAATGGCTCCCCGTTCCTGCACTGAATTAACCTTGTTGTTTCTCCATCTGAGTAAGAGCATTTCAGACCATTCTTTCTCAAGCAGAGGTGAGAGGTAGATGTTAGGGGGTGGCCAGTCTGTGGATCATTTGCACTGTCCTATCCCCACTCCTAAAGCAGCTTGCTTATTGCACAATTACGGCTGTTGAAAGGTCCATGCATGCGACTGGGCATGTGCAATCTCCAGTTTAAGTGGTTCACTATTTTGCATCATGGGCATGTTGGATCTCTGGTATAATTGATATACCATCACTTCTGCAAATGTCATTAGTGTAGCAAAAGGGCTGCCTCCTTCCCTCAAGTTGGGCAAGCTGACTTTGGCCTTTCACTCCCATCCTCCCCCTTGCTTTCTCCCTTATCACCAGTACCACTAGATGATTGTTGGATGCAGCCAGGACAAACCCTCATACCATAGGGCCAGGCACAAAAGGCAGTATGTTTTGACCCATTCTGTTGACCACTGGCGTAGCTCTCCAACATTCATTCTATCTGCTGGTGCATTCATGCCAAAAGTACTTGCCATGTACTGTCCCTCCTGTGGCCCATCATTAGCTTGGTCTTTTCCTCTGGTGGAATCTGTTTGGTACCTCTGGGTTTGTGCTTGGCCTGGGTGAAGGAATAGCTGAGGTGGCTTTACAATTAGTTGCTCACATTACCTGAGCTTGTATTACAGTTGTTTTTGTTTAACAACTCGTCTTCAATCAATCGTATGCCCTTCTTTTCCTGGAGAGACTTATAAATGAGGTGCTGCTGCTCATGTGTCTGCTTCATAGCTGCTCAAATCTTGCAGCCTCACAGAGAAAGAGGTCTTGCACTGCCCATTTCTGACTACTCCTTCTCTGAGGTGCAGTGACCTCAGAATGAGAATAATTAAGTTTGGTTGGTATGGGGAGATGGAGTACAAGGAGAGAATTTCACATTGCAAAAAACAATTTTACAAACTTAATGCATTTCATCATATTGCTCAATGGCTTATGTATTTGTTATATAGATTTCTAAATACTCAAGTACATGCAGTGCAATGAAATGAATTATTAGTAAGCTTTTATGTTATGAGATCAAGTATTTTGTGCAGATGTGGTGAAACCATTGAGGAAGTGGTGCTTGTTAATTTCCGGCTTTAGACTGCACTGTCTGGACTATTCTTTTTTTAATGAAGCCTAATACATCCCATAATGCACTGCATGTGCAATTATAAGTGTATTTACCCCATGATCATGGGTACTTAAAAGCTTGAGTGAATTTTTGTGCAATTATTTTTCCTGGACTTGTACAGTTTTCATACCCTAACATCCAATGACAGAAACAGAGTCACCTCTAAGACTGACCATTTATTGGTCGTTTCTCACTGGAGGCAAGTACAGTTATTATGTCCCTATACCAGGAGGCCCCTTGACTGAGGATTTGCTGTTTATGACCATTGTAATGTTTGTACATGACTGCCAACAAAACATTCAGTAAACTGAATGGAAAGGGAAGGGGAGCTGGGAAGGATTACAAAGAGAGAATTGAGACAGGCTTAGCTTTCAGACGCTACATTACAAGGCCTGAGGGAGGTAGCTAGTGAGGCACTTGATTACCAAGGGAAGGGGGGATCTGTATACTGGGGCAAAGGGTCACTGTACAGAGAGTGGACCCCCCTGAAGGAGGGCTAGAAGGTGAGAGAATACAGCATTTGGTAGTGCCCAGAGACTACCATCTGGTACTTCTAGCCACAGCCCATGATATTCCCTTTGCAGGTCATATGGGGATAAAACATATGAAGAGATGCATTATGCAGAACTTCTATTGGTCTTGTATTTCCAGAGATGTAACAGGGTACTGCAGGACCTGTGAGCAGTGCCAAAAGGTAGGCAAGGCAGGAGACAAGGTGAAAGCTCCTTTGATGCCTTTACCTGTGATTGAGGAGCCATTTCAGGGGGTAGCTATGGATATTGTGGGGCCTCTGAGTACCCCATGTTCCACAGAGAAAAAGTATATCCTAGTGGTAGTAGATTAAGCTCCAGGATACCCTGAGACAGTGGCTCTGTCCTCCATTGAGGCAAAAAAGGTGGCAAATGCTTTGTTACAGATTTTCAGCAGGGTAGGTTTTCCAAAAGAAATACTGACTGACAGAGGTGTCAGTTTCATGTCAGACCAGTTGGATTGTCTGTGGAAGTACTGTGGGGTAAAGCACCTAAAGACAACCTCCTACCATTCCCAGACTAATGGTCTTGTTGAGAGGTTAAACTCTACACTCAAGTCCATGCTACAGGCATTTGCAGACCAGTTCAAGAGGGAGTGGGATAAATATTTGCCCCATCTGTTGTTTGCTTAGAGGGAGGTGCTCCAGGAATCCACAGGTTTTTCATCCTTTGAGTTGTTGTACAGGCATATGGTGAGGGGACCTCTAGATTTGATTCTAGATGAGTGGGAGGGTGAGTGTGAATCCCACAAGGAGTCTGTTGTGGCATATGTCCTAAACCTCAGGACAAGGCTCAGAAGATTCATGGGCTTGGCCCAGGAGAACCTGACAGAAGCCCAACAACAGAAAAAGGTCTGATATGACAAGAATGCTCATGCTAGACAGTATACTGTAGGGCAGCAGGTAATGGTTTTCATTCCTGTCAGACACAACAAGCTGCAGGCAGCTTGGGAGGGAACCTACAAGGTGGCAAGGAAGGTCAGTGATGTTAACTACATGGTAGAACTGCTAGGCAGGAGGCAGGGGCACCAATTGTACCATGTTAATATGATGAAACCCCTCCTTACCATCCATGATAGGAAGACCCTTGTGCTGAGGATTTGTGGTGGATGGCAGGAGGAGTTAAGGGGGATCTGGTGACTGATCTCCTCAGTGAGGCTCAGATTGACACCTCAGTGGAAGCGGTAGCAATGTCCCAGCAGCTATCCCCTACCCAGGTTCAAGAAATCTGAGCAGTGTTACATGAGTTTGGGGGCATGCTCACTCGGAAACCAGATTGCACCCACCTGGTGGCCTACTAAGCAGGTTCCTTATAGGGTGCCTGAGAGAGTCAAACAGACTCTGAGGGAGGAGATACAGGTAATATTGGAACTAGGGGTAATTCAGGAGTCCAGTAGTCCCTTGCCCCCCCCCCCCAGTGGCCAAGAAGGATGGCAGGACCAGATTCTGTGTGGACTACAGGAAACTAAATAGTCACACAGAGTCAGATGCTTACCCCATGCCTTGGAAAGATGAAGCCCTATAGCACCTGGGTGGGGCTAAGTATCTTACCACTATTGATCTTACTAAGGGTTACTGGCAGGTGACCCTGACTCCTAGTGCTAGACAGAGGTCAGCCTTTGTGACTCCTTTTGGCTTGTATGAGTTCACATAGATACCCTTTGGGATGAAAAATGCCCCAACTACTTTCCAGTGGCTGGTAGATCATATCCTAGCAGGAAAGTTTGCCCTTGCTTACCTAGATGATATTGCCATCTACACCCTTTCCTGGCAAGAGCACCTTCAGCAGACTACAGAGGGCAGGGTTGACCATTAAGCTTAGCAAATGTCAGGTGGGTATGGCAGAGGTCTCCTACCTGGGACATAGAATGGGGAGTGGTAAGATCAGGCCACAATCTGCCAAAGTGGAAGCCATTCATGCATGGCCTGCCCATGTTACGGAAAAAACAGGTGAGGGCATTCTTAGGGGCAGCAGGGCACTACAGAAAATTTATCCCCAATTATAGTACCATAGCTGCTCCCCTCACAGACCTGACAGGGAAAACAGGCCAGATGAGGTAGTGTGGACCCCAGCATGTGAACAGGCATTCTAGAAGCTTAAAGGAGCTTTGGGAGGACCCCCTGTGTTATAGCCAGTCCAGATTACAGAAAATAATTTGTTGTGCAGGTAGATGCTTCAAACCATGGGGTGGGGGCTGTACTTAGCTAGGTTTCCTCAGAGGGAGAAGAGCACCCAGTGGTATATCTCAGTCATAGGCTCCAACCCAGGGAGGAATGCTACGCAGCTGTAGAAAAGGAATACCTAGCCATAGTGTGGGCACTGCAGAAATATCAGCCTTATCTGTATGGAAAGAAATTCATGGTAGTTACAGACTATTATCCCTTAATATGGCTATATCAAGCCAGCCAGCAAAATACCAAGTTACTAAGGTGGAGCCTAGGGTTGCAAGCATATGATATGAGAGTGCAGCACCACAGTGGGGTTAGCAATGCCAACGCAGATGGGTTCTCAAGACAGGGAATGGGGTAAGGTATTCCCAGATAGGCTCAACCCTCTCAAGCAATGTTTCTCAAGGGTCACTTGAAAAACTAGCCTGAGTTTTTTTTTCAAGGGGGCGAGGGTTGTGACACTGCCAGCCCAGCTATCTGGAATTTTGTAAATAATCATATGACTGTTAATATGATTCATATGCTTGTCTTACAAATGTAAGATAACTATATGTTATGTCTATATTAAACTACTGGTGCAGAAGTGTGTGTTGAACAGGGTTTGTACAGTACTGAGCTTCAAGGATGTGTCCACAGTGTACCCTACTGGAAAAGAACAGAAATGTATATAAACTATATACCTGTGTAAATGTATGTTTTAAAAGTAGAAACTGGAACATACAGAGTTAACTTGCCAAACTTCAAGAAAATAAGTTGAAATTAAAGCATTTTACAATTGTGTTATCTCTCAGTTTCAGTTCAATAGCAGACACAATGTCTAGAGCTGGAAGTTTTTGTATTGTCTTGAAACAGAAATAATTACTAGGTTTCAAATATAAAAGCGTTTTATTGTTTTACAACTTCCAAGTTCTGCAAACTTCTGAGAGATATGTATTTCTTACACACAGATGTTAAGTTTCTGCTTACCCTGGGAAATGAAGTAAGGTGACAAAGAGTGATGTTATCCAAACTAACTCAGTAGTAATGCCTGATATTAATTTAAGAACTCTCTCAGGGAGAGACTATGCATTTTGTATTTTGTCTTTCACCTGGAAACATCCATCATCACCATCATCTGCGCTTTCCTTGCTTATAGTAGATATAGATAGGAATATAGTAAAGATTAGTTTTGATGTTTTCTGTAGTTATTTGAGACTGTCCTGCAATGTTGTTTTAAAATATTTCTTGTGATTTTGAATTCTGAAGTAACAGTGTTTGCTTTATGAGTATTATCTTGTTATTTTATTAATTATTATTAAATATATTTAAACCTATCTTTGTGGCAGATATTTGTGAGACATATTTAAGCTCTTAGAGTACTTGCATATGTATTTGGTGACACTGTACAGGCCACTCATAAATAGCCTTAGTCTTGGTCACACTTACTATTTGGATAATAGTAACATTACACAGTAGGATCGGTCACCCTTTGTAATGGCCTTTAAGTAGCTGATAAGTAAAGGTAACTGGTGGCAGCTGGTACTACCTTATAGTTTGGGCAGAAGGGGGCATAACTAGTAAACCTGTGCCAGCCTTTTCCTAGGTGTGTGTGTGTGTTTGTACAAATCTCAAAGTGAGCACTTGTGTGTGTGTGTGTGTGTGTGTGTGTGTGTGTGTGAGCTACTTGGGCAGGGACACAACGCACTGGTTGGACAGAGAGGGTGCTGGAGGTCTTAGCTTAGCCACTTGGCTGAGAGCTTAACCCTATAGCTGTGCCAATGGGGATTCTTACTGGGGATCTGGAGAAAGAGAAAGAAACAAGCCCCAGACTGAATGTGATCTCTTTGTGCTGTTAAGGGAAATTGAACTTTACTGTGTGGGTACTTGTAATCCTCCCATTGTGTACTTCCCTCACTGTTGCAAGTGGTGAGGATTGAAGCTCCTTGATCACTGGGCCAGTAGAGGGGCATCACAAAAGTATTAACCATGTTGACCATAACCCCCCCCCCCCAACACAGACAAACAGACACATGCACTGTAATCCAATGGCCATTACATACTTCTCATAGTCTACAATAGATAAAACTTTGTTTTTTTGCTTTGCTGTCTGCACGGAATGTTTTTGCATCTAGAAACTGAAGTTACAGTTTCTGAATATCAACAAATGTCATACTTAGAAATTGAGAAGCTTAATCAGTCAGCTTCACAAGTCAAGGACAGTCTGAGAATACATGATACAATAACACATTATATAAATCAGTCTTATGCAGACCGCTAACATAAAGCAAGGGAAATGTTGCAGGGTGTCTTAAAAGTTGACATCCATGTTGTAAAATGTAAACCACTCTACAGCACTGAAAAATATGGGCAGGATTCTATATTAAACTAAGCAGTTACATATTTATATAAATGTTTCAATTCATAAAATAAGAAACACTTGCAAAATATCAATGACTGCCCACTGTTACTTGATTGTGTTTGAAATATCTAAGAATCAGCTACAACATCCACTTTCTGTTTCTTCCAAAAATTATGAAAGGGTTATTTTTTCAGTGTAATAATTCACATATTATAGTACATTGAATTATGTTAATGCACTTTGTTGAGGGTGAAGACACTGGATTATAGGCCTTCCCCCAGATTTACTAATCTTCCGTGCAGGACTAGTCGGAAGCGGCCACTTAGGAGGAGGATGGCAGCGCACCATGCATATTAATGAAGGTGCGTGGCCCGATTTCCTAGGAATACACGGAATGTGTACGAGTGCAGAGGGGTGTGTCTGAGAGCAGAGCTCTCAGAATAAAAATGCCCCTGCAAAGTAGAACAGCAGAAAGTGGAAATAAATGAGCAAGGCCGCTCATAGGTGCCTGCATATCCCCACCAACAGTCCCCCATGTGTACAACAGCAACAGTACATGTAAATAAACCGAAGAAAACCCATTATATTTTTCTTAAATCCAAGTACAGCTAACCGTAGGTGCGCTGGTGTGCCCATTGCTTAGCTGCGGTTAAAGCAGCTTAAAAAGCTGAAGAGGATAACAAGGAAAATATATGCAAATGAAGCAGCACAGCAATAGTGTAGTGGGCAGGGCATTTGGCTAACGAGCAGGCATTCCCAGTTCGAGTCCCACTGCAGCACATACCATTCTCCATGTGAAATCTATATATGAACAATTTGTTTTCATTTATTTGCCGTATAACCTACTAAATAACATTTAAATGTGAACTGGAGTACTGCATTAAATACGCATGTGAAGTGTCAGTGTCATAATGAATAAGGCACTAGTAAGCAGGTTAAAGCACAAATAAGCAGTAGTAAGCATATATAAGCACTAGTAAGTATGTTTAAGTGCATTTGTGCAGGGGATAAGCATTACCTACACAGATTAAGCAAAGTAGAAGCTAACTGAGTGTTAGAAACTGTAATTGGAGGTTAGCAGTGCTTAGCTCTGTGCAAACCCACACACACCCGCGTACAACTGCTTTAAAGTGCCTTAATCACTCTGTACCCAACAGCCCATGTTCTGCCCGGCAACAAAATAAACAGCTTCCACAAGGCTCGAACGCAGGACCCTGTACACTATAGTCACAGTAGTTAACCACTAAGCCATCATAGCAATACATATGAATGATGTATCAGCAAACTAATTCTCACCACAGGAAAATCAAACCAAACGTGAACTGAATCTATGTACAGTATGATGTTGTATAACCTGCTACGTAACATAAATATGTGAACTGGAGTATTGCAGTAAGCATAGATGTGACCCAAACAGAAAGCTCAGAGACACTCCAAGGCTGTGGATGTAAATAAAGTTCTCAGATAAAAAACAATTCCAAGTAGTAAACTCCAACAAATCCAATGGACAAAGTCTGAAATAAAGATAGATTTATTGTGCAGAGTTAGGTTAGCGCTTTCACTCTGTTGGGCTTCCTCGGACCTTTAATACATACAAAAAAGGGGACACAAAGAATATATAGCCACCTAGATATGACATCACTTCCTACAATTAATCTATTTAAAAACTAAACAGAAAAAAATCTTCTCATAAACATGCCCTAAAAATAGAAATAAAAACATACATAAATGCATTCACGAATACAAAAATGTAAACATAAGTAAAAATACATACTTGAATTTGGTTTACAAAAATAAAGCAGTTTTTGAAAAATATTTAAATTTATAAAAGTTATATTTAAATATGTTCAAGTTTTATATAATTTAAAATGTATAAAAGAACTTATCAAAGTTCAACATAAAATCTCATCAGAAAGGGACATTAGTTATAACAATATATATTGTGTCATCTGACAGTCAATCTCCTATTTTTCAAAGCTGGCTTAATAGAGACGTTATCATTAAGACCTGGGTTCTGGTCTGCCCTTAGCCTGATGATCCAGTCAACTTCTATTCTCTCTGTGTAATTTCTAATATCACCACCTCTGGTACTGGGTGTGTTCACTTGTAGGACCTGGAATTTGAAACTATGCTGGTCATTAGTGTGTGTAACATGCTTCGATAGTGCATTGTTAGGAGATTGTATACGTATATTGTACAGGTGTTCCCTAATCCTGTCCCTTAGGCATCTATCAGTTTTTCCTACATAAAATGCAGTGCAGGCTATGCACTTAGCCAGGTAAACCACATGTTGTGTATTACAAGTAGCAGTTACTCTAAAATCAAACCGTTGTAGGGTGATGGGATGTGTGAAATGAGAGTCTACACAAACAAATTCACAAAAGTTATATTTGGTACATGGTTGCGTACCTATAGATGAGTAAAGCTCATTCAAACCACTAAGACTTCTAGGATAGCATAATAGTCTCTGTAAATTCAGCTTATTCCTGTAGACAAAATGAGGTTCAGTACCTACTAGTCCCTTTAACTCAGGATCCGCCATTAAGACTCCCCAATTCCTATGGAAGACTTTTTTAACTGGGCCAATGTCCTGTGTGTAGTTAAGGGATACTCTGACTGTAGATTTCCAAGTGTTTGGACGCTCTGTTGTACCAAGACAGGTGGGATCACTACTGTCTCAAAAAAAAGGTCATGCAACATTGTCTCTCAACAACTGGGCCCTCTCAATACCTGCATTAATCTCTATCAGACTATAAGACCTGTCTGATAACTTTTCACATAGAGGGGATAGTTCTCTCTCAAACCCTGTCTGTGTTGGGTTCAAATGTGATGCACGTATGGCCTGCCCTTCACTATGTTGTTAAAAACATAAGTGGGATGCATACTCCCCCTGTGAAGAAGGGAGTTCTTATAGCAAGGCTTCCTATAAACTCCAATATTGAGTAGCCCGTTTGGTAACTTCTCTATATATACATCTAAAAAGGATATCCACTGGTCAGATTTCTCCATCGTAAAATTCAAATAATGTGTCAGTGAGTTAATTTCATCATAGAAACCTTGCAATTCAATGTCCTAACCTGTCCACAAAAGAAACAAGTCGTCCACAAAATGTCTATAAAAGACCACATGCTCAGTGAAACTATCCAAAGCAAATAACTTTTCTTTCTCCCAATCTGCCTTGTACAGTCATGTTGCACAGCTGGTACGTACACCATATAGTCTGTAATGCTGACATATACTGGTGGCTAATATCTGCAGTGAGTGACATCTGCACCTCATGTTTTTGGGGCCCTTTGGCTGTGTGCTGGGTGGGACAGGCCTGGATGGCTCCTTGTCACAGTGACCCTCTTCCACACATCTATGTAGTGTGTTGTCCTGACATACATGTCTGTATTCCTAGCCACTGTGTGTGCAAGGCATGATGGTGCATACTGATAAGTGTCTGCACTAACAACTGCAACTGTCAGATATGTCTGGTCCACTGGTGTTTGCAGTCATGGCCTTCATGTGTTTCAGTGTGTGAGTATGCCCAGTATGACCTTTCAGTATGTTGTAGACTGACATTGCCTTCATTTCTCTAAGTGTGTGAGCATGCCCAGTATGGCCGTCTGTATTGAATCTGTGGATCATGTCCCGGTAGTTTGTGCTGCAGTGCTGACCTTTGTGTTGTACGCCAACAGGTAGCATGCTGTCTCTGCAGGGTATCCATCGATCATTTAGCTTTGACTGTTACTACATTTCTGCATAGTGGGGGGGGGGGGCATACCTGACTGTTTCTACATTTCTACACAGGAGTGGGGGGGGGCACACCCGACTATTATTACATTACTATGTAGGATGGGGGGCACACCTGACTATTTCTACATTTCTACACAGGAGTGGGGGGCACACCTGACTGTTATTACATTACTATTCAGGATGGGAGGGGGAACATCTGACTATTTCTACATTTCTACACAGGGTTGGGGGCACACCTGACTGTTTTTACATTACTATGTAGGATGTGGGGGTACACGTGAAACATGTACACATTCGCTATGATCGTATTTGTATGTCAGGTACTCCATTTCATTCTGTATTGCTAACTATCATGCTGACTAGAGGCATATCAGTGTGCTACAGATCATGGCTTTGGTTGCCCTACATATTATTGTCTGTCTTCTTACCCTTCAGAACTAACATCCCACACCTTGCCATGCTGTGGTCTGTCTGTGTAGGCTTGGGGGGGGGGTTAACCATAGCCATCATTCTGGGGCCATGCCACAGGCTCTGTTTGGGTTTGTCTACACCTCTCCTGCTGGCTGAGACTGTTGTTGAGTATGTGAACCGTCTTGACCGGCATGTATGGGTCATATGGACACACATGTCGCACAGCACATTTCCTTCAGTGGGGTTTGTCACCCTGTATAGTACTGGCTACTATGGTGACTCCAGTATGTGCTACAAATGTCATGGTGCCACTATGGGTGTATACTGTCTGCTGCCATAACATTCAGCCACCTAATTCCCTTGCATGCTCACATCCATACCATAGCTACAGGTAACAACACATTTTACTCCTTTTGGCAATTGGTAGGTTGATTGACTTACCTTGAGGGTATGCCAGACTTGCGGATGGTGCTGGAGGGCTGCCTATGTCGGATGCACATAGTACACTCCTTATACATGGTTGACCACAGGTAGTGTCATATTTGGCATCCGTTTTACTGTATGTGCGAGTCAGACAGAGGTGTCATTCCCTGGGTCCCTACTGTGTCAGTGCATGTGCTATGCTTTGCCTCTTTGCCAAGGCCAGGGCATACTACCCCATGCTATTCCTGCTGCAGCTGTTTCCACAGGATCATATTGTGTAGCATAGCACATGCCATAACAATTTGGGTACATGTAGCTGGTGAATACTGCAAGGTTCCACCGGATGTGTCCAGACACCAGAACTGTGACCTGAGCATCCCAAACACACACTCTATTATATGTCTGGTCTGTGTGTGTGCCTCATTATGGCGTTGTTGTTCAGGTGTGTGTGCATTGCTGATGGGTGTCATCAGCCACGGTTCCAGTGTGTACCCAGCATCCCCCACTAGGTGACCGTAGGGGATGTCCCCATTGGCAAATCTCTGGTACAGCTGTGTCAGATGCCATATGTGTGAATCATCATAGCTTCTAGGGCAGCCAGCACACACATTCATTAATAATGCCCTGGGCATCACAAACAACCTGGCAGTTGATGGAGGGGATGCCCCTGCAGTTGATGTAGGCCCTTCCCTGCTCACCGGGTGGTACTTTGATGCATATGTGTGTGCAGTCTATAGCACCCACTACCCCAGGGTATTCTGCTATTTGGTGGAAGAGACACATATTGCTGGTTAACACCTCGCAGGTGTTGAGGAAATTTACATGCTCACTGGCATGTGCTGACATGGCATCCAGGAACTGGTGGAATACTCTGGATACTGATGCCTGTGAGATCCCCATGATATCCCCAGTTGTGCTTTGGGAGGTACCTGTGGCTAGTATACCTAGGCCAACACATACCTTGGTGTCCACTAGGATGGGTTTCCCTCGGTCAGTTTGGTGTGTCAGGTGTGGCCGGCACAGTTCAACAATTTGCTGTAGGAGGTCTCTGTCCACCCTATAGCGCTCGACTATCTCCAGCTCATGTAACTCCTGGTAGGTTACCCTGGGTCTGTACTCTCTTCTCCGTATCCTCATTGTGGGTTGTTCAGCAGCATTCACATCCTCACCACCCTCAGCCTCTTGCATATGTTGTTATATGTTGCCTGTTGCAACCCTTCTCATTTTTTAGGTTATTTTGTTAAAATTTCCCCACTTGTATACACTGGTGGTGTAGAGTGTGGGAAAAACCAGAGGAGGAGGTGCTTGCTTAGTTTATAGTAGTGTTCTGGGCTGGGCTGGTGTGCTGCCTGTGTAATTGGCTGTTTCCGATACATTTCACCTGTCAGCTAAGCTAGTTCTCCTTGATTACCTTCCTACTGTTTTCCCTTCCCCATTGCCTTCCTGTTTAAGCCCTTGTGCACGCCGCATAAACAGAGTGCTCATATGTGCACACTGCTGCTATTTCTTGGTTTAACTTCTTTTTTCTTCCTGTAAAACCCGGTGCGCAGTGCGCACACCTGCTTACACTTTGTAAAGAGTGCTAGGCAGGTTTAGACACACCCCCTAGCTTAGCTGTGCTAAGCTAGGCGCAAATCCAAGCCACAGGGCTCCATTCTGCTTACAGTATGCCGACACACCCACCCATGATGTCACCTACCTCCTAAGCTTGCACTCAACTATTCATACTCTTACATTGTTGGGACCTGCCTCACATGCTGGGGAAAACTGGGATTAACTATCCTTCCCCTCATTTGCATAGGATTGCCTGCTAATGCATAGTTGCATGTCTCACACTGAGCCTTCCCCCTTAGCAACCACTATTAAAGGTTGTCTTCTGCCTGCCATTGACTTGCATGGCAGAATACTGATTTTAGTTAGAATGCTTATTTTAGGTTTATTTTCTTATTTTCTCCCCAATCCCATTTGCGCGTCACTACCCTATGCTTACACAGCCGTGATCGGCTTAAAAAAAAAAAAAAGAAGTAGTTTTTTTATTTTTTGTATTGTTTGCAATGCCAGTGGCCTTATACTTGGCCATTGGCATGGTTCCTCAATGATATGTAGCCTTTATTTGGAGCTGTTACAGCTCCGTTTTGGATTTTGCAGTACCATACTCGGTTACTAACTGAGTACATTTCTGCATATTTTGCTAGTCCTACACGCTCTGATTCCTGCTTTCTGGATGACAGATTTACCTCATTTGCATGTTTTTTACCTGCAAATCAGGTAATTTGCATACGGGGGCTAGGAATGTGCAGCACTAGTGCTAGAGTGCTCGAGCACGTCAAACGAGCATGTAAGTGGATTGCTCGGCCACCATCTTGGCAAACTTTCCTCTTACATTAATCATATACACCGTGCAAGCTTTTGAGAATCTGGGGGCTTGTCAATTTATATTTTTCTTAATGCATACTTTTAACTACTCAGTGTACAGCTTACTGCAATGTACTAAAGCAAGTAATCTGAAAATCATAAAACTACACAAACTCATTTTAGCCAGGACTGTCAAATGGAATACAGCAACCAGGTAGGTAGTAGTTACATTATTGTGAATGAATAAAACAAAGAAACAAAAAAGCACATAACAGCACATAGAGCAAATCTTAGCTTTGAAGCAAAAAAAGCAAGTCACAGTGTCCTTTGCGTTATGGCTGCAGTGTTTTAACATAACATAAAGATAATCAAAACAAGGTTGTAAAAGAACACAAGGTCACATTATACAGAGTCAGCATATCCCATAGATGTTTTTTACCAAAAATTTATAGCTACAGACATTCAAACATACACGCACACGTGTGTGCACAAGCACACACACACACACACACACACACACACACACACACACACACACACACACACACACACACACACACACACACACACAAACCCTCAGAGAAACATGCACAAGCACTGCAACAGTAAGTGTAGTTGGCTTCTCACAGCCTTGTCCTTGGTCTGTGTGTGAGTTACTAGACTCAATTGTTACTTAATGTTAGAGATAGTGAGGAAGAGAACAAGCTTGAGACAGTCTCAGAAGGCACCACCTATGCATTTAGTCACAAAATTCCTCGGTTTGCAGGGTCTGTGCTGTTTCCTAAAAGACATAATTTATGCATACACCTTAATGGATATAATTCATGCTGAGAGAAATGCAGATTCTTTTTTATCATGTACTTTGCATCTGTCTTTCAGATAGCATAGTTGTCAAATTAAGTTAGTATTGACGAACTGCAGCCACACCCAGTGATCTAAGAAAGTTCTTGGTGAGAAAAGAACATTTAGGCAAACAACCTGTGAAATAATAAAAAAATGTATTTTTTATACTTAACAATAAATCACTACAAGCTGCTAAAATAATAGCACACAGTTCTGTGAATTAAGTTAATGTAGTAGCTCTCTTTAAGTGCAGCTTTCATCTTGTTACAGTATGAGTAATATTCAGTGCTGTATCTGCCACACCCAAACTGCGAGGAAAAATAAAACACACTAACACTGACTGCTTCATTATATCCCATGAATATACATAATGTCTTCAATATTGTAATCCCTCTTTTGGGCAGATAGATAGATAGAGAGATAGATGGATGGATAAACACACCAGTATATGATAATATGTTAGGAGAGCATATATTCCTGCACAATGCATTTCCAGGATGAGTAGGACAGTAGGAATTGAGTGACTAGTTTTGATATCTTCCTTTCATATTGAGATTTGCCTCCATTTCCACAGATTCTGTATCAAGGGGACTTATTTTTGTATGGACATAAATCTCATGGGACCATACCGATAACCTACATTACTGAAAAAGGGAAATTATGGATTTCCAGTACAAAACTGTAAAGTTAATTTGCTGCTTAGAAACATACTGTGAATGGGGTTTAATTGAATATGGTTCATAGTTCATAGAGGGCCCTGTTGTATTTTCATTTTTTTCCCACATTTGTTGGAATAATAAATGCTTTTGATATATTTTCAAGGCAGCAGTGCTACTGCCAAGACTTGTCTTTAACTAGGTAAGCCCTAGTTTTGTTCTCCATGTGACACTGGGTCCATTGAAAGTAATTTGCTGATGACTCAAAACATTTTTTCTTATACTCCGCTTGACTGACTTTCTCACACTCTGATTCATAGAGCTTTGATTTCCCCTTCCTGCCAAAAAGCACTCTGAGTGATATTCAAGGACCTGTTTTTTTAGTGCACATAAAACCTTTTTTCTTCCTCCTTGCCTGTACCTGATCTGCACCTGTACGTGGCTGATCCCACACATATCACCTGATCTCAGCCCATTGACAGACCGTGAGAAAAATAAAGTCAGAGACAAGACTGCAGCGACTTGTATTTGCAGATCTCAGGAAGGCAAACTTTTAAAAGCACTTGATCTCAAAACACACATACAGGTACACACTCGTTGGCATTAAAGCCATTCAGGGTGGAACCAATAAAAGACAAGAGTACAAGATAAGGATAAGGCTTAGTCAGGCTGTAAAGTATGTTAAAGGTATACCGGTGATATTTTATAACATAGTACCATACAGTGCTTAGTCAGGCTGTGAAGTATGTTAATGGTATACCGGTGATATTTTATAACATAGTACCAGACAGTGCTTAGTCAGCCTGTGAAGTATGTTAAAGGTATACCGGTGATATTTTATAACATAGTACCAGACAGTGCTTACTCAGGCTGTGAAGTATGTTAAAGGTATACCGGTGATATTTTCTAATATAGTACCATACAGTGCTTAGTCAGGCTGTGAAGTATGTTAATGGTATACCGGTGATATTTTATAACATAGTACCAGACAGTGCTTAGTCAGCCTGTGAAGTATGTTAAAGGTATACCGGTGATATTTTATAACATAGTACCAGACAGTGCTTAGTCAGCCTGTGAAGTATGTTAAAGGTATACCGGTGATATTTTATAACATAGTACCAGACAGTGCTAATATGTGTTATTGAGGAATTATTTTTATTACACACTGCTGATACCATATTTTAAGACCCAAGGCCTGTATAATGTTTCTTCAATTTCTTCACAACTGCATAGGAAGTGAAAGTGTTTTTAAGTGATATACGTGCTTCAAGCTTTTAGTATGGCTGCCTAACTAAATTAATCTTAGGATAAAATTAAAAGGGGTAACCAGCTATATTTTGATACCCTGATATTTTACACAGAAACATCTGTCTGTAGAACAAGACTGTCTTGACAATTTACTACTGAATCTTACCCACAACCCATCTGTGTACTGTAATTTGTATCTGAGAGCTTTTCACCTAGTTACTATTTCTTTCTGTTATTTCCCAGTGAATCCGTCATGCATTATTTAGTGTCACATATATCCCTCCTTCATTAGTTTGAGTTCTTTCCTATCCAAACAAGTTTCCTAATAATATATATTTTCAGGTTAAAGTAACATGGTCCAAAGGAGCTGTGTTCTGCTGAATAAAGTTAATTTCTCACTGTCTGAATTTTTCTAGGTGATTCAGGATGTCATTTAATCAGGCCAAAGTCCCAGAACCACCTCAAAACAAATATTCTTGTATCTATTTAGTTTTAGTTGAGTACCAAGTATAACAATAAATACTTCTTATAAATGATGAATGTGTTGGTTGTGGATTGCAGTTAATTGTGGTTAAAGACATGAGGCCTGGAAAAGGTTCGGGATGCAAGTTTCTATAGGATGCATCCCAGCTGTACTCCATTAATAGCATATCATGGAAGAAATCTGCACGATTCATGGTGAAACAATGTAGGCTTAAATATATTTAGTTATGAACCCTTCATTTCTGTTACATTTTGTGACACAAAATTGAGAATCAGAGTTGTTTTCCTTTTAATAGCCCAACTTCTGCATTTAAGGTAAAGTTGGTAAATAGTAGAAAAATAAGAAAGATGAACAGTTTACATATTTCCATTCTAGGATTTATTTGTTGCTACAGGTATTTTAAATAGTCACAGGACAGAAGCATAACATGTTACTCAACATTTACAGCAGCCTGGTAGAACTTACCATGATTTGCTTTAGGGTTCACTCAGTCTTGAAAAGAAATGGTATAGTCACTAGAATAGGTGACATCTCAAAGAGTTGTCACTGACTTACAGCCCATGACCCTAATAAGCTATGTACTGTGTACTCTTAACTTTATCTTAGTGTCAGTATATTTCAACACCTTAGAGCTTGGATTGTAATTTGTACATTCCTGTTTTGAGGTAAACAGCTAGCCCTTCAAAATTAAACCCCTCCTTTCAGGAGTCAGTCTGAAACTAATTAGCAGAAACAGACAAGTACCCCCAGTACCTCTAAATTTATAGTACTATAGCCACTCCCCCACTTTCAAGATCCTATCTGCTTTCATCTGGGATAATTCCACCCACCCCCATTCTACTACCTACATTTTAATAGCACCTATTAGCTTTCATCTGGCATTCTCCCATTCCCCTTCCAGTACCTTTACCTCACCACTCTATCTTCTGGTGTTGCATCACCAGGTAAAACAGTTCCTTCACTCACTAGCTGAATCACATATAATGATATACTCCTCTTTACTACCCCTCTTGTTCACACCATACCTCCTTACCTTGTATGAAAACCAGTTTATCACAGGATTTCAGGTCCCAAAAGGCCATACTATCACCCCAGCTGTAAATCCTTCCACCTTCAACCATACTTACAGTACCAGATCCTATCCAACATCTTGTTCAGTCTATCAACATCTCAACCCCAGGCACATTAGCTCTAGATCCAATTACTACCACAAACTAATAAACAGATTCCTAAAGTTCATCACCAAGTATAGACTCAACCTAATACTTGGTGGTGATATTCACCCCAACCCTGGCCCACTCACTTCAGATACACATACCCCCTCTACTTGCAATCTAAGCTACAAACCTGCAATTAATAGGCCAACTAACTCTCTCCTAGTCTGTCATCTCAATATTAGAAGCATTAATAACAAGGTACATGAATTGCATGCACTTCTGGATGTCCACTCCCCTGAGATTCTCTGTTTATCTGAAACCTGGTTAAACCCTAACACTAAAGACAATGAAGTGTTACCACCTGGGTACAACATACACAGGCTGGATCGTGCTTCGAGGAAGGGGGTGGGGTAGTTGTACTCTATAAATCTGAGTTGAATGTCACCATAGATGTAATGCAACCACCTCAGATTAATAACTCAGAGATTCTTGCCACCAAATTGCAACTTAATAAAAATAAATGCATTAATATCATCTGTATGTACATTTCCCCAGGTAACAATATATCTGCATTTGAAGATATCCTGCACTGGCTATCATGTCACTACCCCCAAGAAACCCTACTACTTGGAGACTTTAACATAGACTGGGGCACCTGTTCTCAGAATCCCCAACCACCCATATTAACCTGGATGCATTTACACAAATTATATCCACCCCTACCAGGATAGGTAAACCCAACCAAAAAGAAAGTATACTTGACTAGGTACTCATAAATAGTCACCCCCAACTGTACACCTCTGGTACCCTCCTTGATGGCCTAAGCGATTACCTTCTCACATATGTAATTAAGCACAAAGCCATTAATTCCCAACAACCCTTACTCAGAAAGGTTAGAAACAATATAAACTTTGACCCTGCCAAATTCCAACAATAACTAAACTCATGTAATTGGTCTATTCTAAAACACCTCCCCTTAGAGGAAGCAGTAGCATACTTTAACAACAAATTCCTTGATATCCTTGATTTGCATGCACCTGTTCGTTCAAAGAGAACCAAGGCAAAAACTGCGCCATGGCTTTTTAAAGAGTCTAAACTCAAAATTACCCTTAGAAACAAAGCATGGGCTTTATGGCATTCTTCTAAAGACCCTCAAGATCACATTAAATACAGGCAATCCAGGAACGAAACCAAAAAATCAATTTTACAAGACAAAAAACAATACTACTGTAATTTACAGACAGTAAATCAAAATAACCCTCATAAGTTTTGGGCAGGTTTAAATAATCTACTACATCCTGGACAAACTTTAACCCCAATCCCTGCTGCTACTATTGATAAAACCCCTGAAGATGTTTCTGATAGTTTTAACCAATTCTTTACTGAGACAATTCAAGCCCTAGCTAGCCAACTACCTCCTAGCTCCCCTGGTCCTGAAAGTAGCACCCCTAGAAACCTACTCGCGTTCAGCTTCCACCCAGTCACCACTTCACTTATCCGTACCTTGATCAAAAAATTAAAACCCACTACACTTTCTGCTGATCAATTCCCTGCCGAGTACCTACAAAAATCAGCTGATGCTATTGCTTACCCCGTCTCAATACTAATCAATCGAACCATAGTAGAAGCTAAAATTCCCACCATCTGGAAAATATCCTATGTAATCCCAATTCATAAAGGAGGCAGCTCTACTGAATTCTCCAATTATAGGCCAATAGCTATACTCTCTCCACTTGCAAAGATTATGGAAAAATGTATTCATAGACAACTCATGCACCACCTAATCCAGAATCACCTTATGGCAGACACTCAGCATGGCTTCTGTCCTCATCACAGCACTACTTCAGCCCTCCTAGCCTTTACCAAAACCATAAACCATAATCGCAACAATAATTATATATCCTCAGCCCTCTTCTTGGATCTTTCCAAAGCATTCAATATGGTTTATCACCAACGTTTAATCCACACCCTGCAAACATTCTGTCTAGATACTGGAGCCCTTCAATGGTTTCAATCCTACCTGAATGGTCGACAGCAGGCTGTCCTCTGGCAGAACAAACTCTCTAATTTTCTACCTAACACCCTTGGAGTACCACAAGGCTCTATACTAGGGCTCTTGCTGTTCGCCATCTTCATTAACGACCTTTATACTGTCATCCCAAAAGTCAGCTGTATCCAATATGCTGATGACTCTACTCTGATTTGCTCAGCCACATCTCCAGTAGAGTTATGGTCAGCTACCCAGACCACCTTTAATACAATAGAAAACTGGCTTTCTGAACATCGTCTGATCCTAAAATCCCCAAAAAACTAAAATGCTGTTATTTTCACCAGCACATAGGTCTACCACTTTCACCTTTACCATAAAATCAAATGATGGCACAATAATCTCCCCTGACCCCTCTACAAAACTATTAGGTGTCATCATAGACAATAATCTAAAATTTGACCTACATGTTAACCAAACTATCAAAACCATCAATAAAAACTATGGTCACTTTACAGAATAAAAGCCTTCCTAACTCCTCCAGCTAAAATTGACATAGCTCACTCTCACCTTCTTTCAACCCTTCTGCATGCATCCCCTCTACTCTCGAATTTAAACAAGACTGTCCTTAACAAACTCTCAATTTGCTACAACCACATTGTCAGGTTTGCCACTGGGCTGCCTTTTAGGACACATCATTGCATCAATCTAAATCAGCTTGGGTGACTTGAACTACCCAGCCTAATCCAGTATAACCAACTGATTATGGCCTATAAAATCCTCTATAATCCGGACAATACTCCTGCACTTAAAAATATTATCACCCCCTATAACAATCCTAGACTGCTTCGATCCTCTAACAAACTACTAATTCAGACTAGCAAAATTAATAACACAGCCGGTGATTCTCTCTTTGCAAACACTGTAAGTAGATCCTGGAACTCTCTTCCAGTTGATATTACCTTACTTTCCACCTTAGGTCAATTTAAAACTAGACTCAAACAACATTTGTCACTTAACTGGCTATGTCAGTGTATCAAGCCTGGCTAACTCTCTTTAGAATGTGTAAAAATCTGTTAACCAGTTAACTGTCTAATTTAATTTAATCCTGACTTGTGCTCAGGATTAACTGTAACCTGTGGAACTTGTTTAACTTGCTTACTTATGTAATCTCTGTAAATAGACTGTTTGTAATATGTAATGCTGGTATTATGTAATGCTGTATCTGCTTACCCTTGGAGCTTTTCTCCCCGGGCCTTTGCTGAAAATGGACATGCATCCAGTCGGACTATCCCGGTCAACAAATGTAAAATAAAACTAAAATAAAATAAAAAATTAACATATTCCCTATCGTATGCAGTGCAAAGTCAGCCCAGACTGTCAGAAGTAATATATGGTATTCAGCTGCTAGAAACATATTTTACTAATTGTTGTTTGATATGTTGTTGCATCTGCTAAGTGCAAGTGCCCCCCCCCCCGAAAAAAATCTCAATATGCTTGGTCTTATACTTTAACAAGTAGTCAAATTGTTTATATCTTCACAGCTGATGTATTATTGTACTAAGTAACTATAATGAACCGGCAAAAATCATTCTAACTCATATGTCATATTACTTGGGACTCATAACAAATGGCTTTGTGTTGTTTACTCACCACAAAATTACTCTAAATGTTTAGTTCTGAATCTATAAGTAGTTACAAGCTCAACATTATGCCACTCCCAAGGTCATACAAAATGCAAAACAATTTTGTGTAGGGACTATGGTCCCCCTCTACCCCTGATGTGGGGCTATGCCCACACTTGTGATGTCCCTGGATACTAATTCTAAGATCACACAGACTTTTCAGAAAAGGGAAAACATACATTTACAAACATAGAACTCACCCTTTCCCTTCTCTACAAGCCCCACAATCAAGCACACAACATTCAATCTAGCTGGTGCTGAATCACTGAATCCTTGACAACAGGAAACACACAACCTTCCTGTTGTGATGGTTGGACAGATAGCACAGTAGAACAGAATAAAGTATAGCTCTCCCATGAAATTGTGATGAATTATGTTGCAGTGTATTAATTGTACTGAGGTATACTGAAATATGATGAACTATACAGAATTATACCATTTGCACTGAAACTTTTAAAACGTGTTCTAGCTCATATTGCACTGAATTATATGCATCCTTTACTCTTACACAACATTGTTATAACAATCCACCATTTAGTTCTTTTCCTTTCATATTACTGATGGTTGTCTCCCCCGACCTCCACTGTAAATAGACTCACCCCATTTAGATTATATGTCAACAGATGAAATCAAGCAATAAGATACAAAGTTGCCTACCTTCAATGCAAGGCAGAAAGCAGAGAATATACAAGTTCCAGAAGAATCTGTGGACAAGAAAACTCTGTGGATAATAACAAGGAATTGGAATACCCCAGATCTTGTTTTCATCAGTGGGAAGGGAGAAACTGCAAGAAAATGAGTCTGTGGGCTACAGTGACTTTGCCACACTTTTTATTTAAAATCTTTGAGGCAGGATTGAGAAAATGACTAGAGTGGAGGGATAGAAGCATGTGGGGTGGGGTAGATTTAAACCTAGTGAGAAGAAAAGTGAGGCAGAGACCAGAGGGCTGGGATGAACTCTGAAAGACCTGTTAGGGTATAGCAAGGAAGGTGTGTGCTTTAGAATCTGGTCATCCCTGTCAGAAGTAGAAAACAAAGGAGTAGTAGTTGGAAGAGAAAGCACGTTATGCCAGACACTCACAAGGGCTAAATAATGAATGGCTGTAAAGGCCAAAAAAAGAGGGCATACAAGAAGAAAAGAGATGGTATTGAAGTAGTTATGTGAAAATGGCTAAGTAAAGGACATTTACGGTAACAGTACAGCACCAGAGAAACAAAGTGAAGTAAAAGGTGATATAAATACTCTTTATCTTTATAAGGGAATGTGGAAGAAACTGGCCTGAGACTTGTTCTTTGAGGAATGTTTAAGTCAATATGAAGCAGTAGACCACAGGGAAAAAATTCTTTATTTCAGCATTTATAAAAAAAAAGTGGTAGGGCAGCAGCAGAGGTGAGGAAGCTGAGAAGTAAAGGCTATAAATCAGGAGATACCTAGGAAGGAGGAGGCAGGAAATGAGCAACTTTGTCTATAAGAGCATAATGTACAATAGACTTTCATAGAATAATACCCTTCCTCACTCACATGCTGAATGAATTAACAAGACTTTCACATATATAGCTGACAGGTCTATAATCCCACCTTGAGACTGCACTGGTAAAAGACGGCTGGAAGACAACAATTTCTTTCCTTTAGCTTCTCTGTAAAGCCAGACTTTAAGATGTGATACAATTTAAAAGCCTTACTTTTTTATACCCTCACAGCTTTAATTAAATTGCATATTTTGTCTAGGAAATTACAACCTCAAAGGACAGCCAG
Organism: Protopterus annectens; assembly: GCF_019279795.1. Lineage (NCBI taxonomy): Eukaryota > Metazoa > Chordata > Ceratodontiformes > Protopteridae > Protopterus > Protopterus annectens. The sequence goes on from NC_056734.1 coordinate 490,218,791, forward strand.
AGAACTCTTACTTTTCTGTTCCACACAGAGAAAGACATAAAAACACATTCTAGTCTTCAAAATTGCATTACACTTTTATTTTCTGCAATGTTATGTAATTTTTATTCCATTACAACAGCTATAACATTGACCAATATGGCTTCAAGGGAGTTAATTCTATTAAATAGAAGCAGATTTTATAACTTTATAAGTCACCCACTCAACAGAACAATTAATCAGTTAAGATAACATGCTGGAATAGTACAGAAAAAAAAATTAAAAACACAGCTTGGAATGTTATCAGAATATTCACATAATAAAGATGTTAAATATCAACTATACAATATGCAAACTGTGACTTAAAAATATTAATTATTAGCCACATTCGCAACACATTATCCCAAGCTGCAATTATAACTGATACACAATGCACCCTTTGAAGTTAATCACATAGGAACCATTCCCATACCAATTCATTATTCATACTTCCACAGAGTACTAAAGTACCAAACTTTAAAATATATCTAAACTCCTTTTTCTATAATAGATATTTTACTCTAATCCCCAGCATAGTAGGAGAATCTGGCATAAAACACACACACACACACACACACACACACACACACACACACACACACACACACGCACGCACGCACGCACGCACACACACACACACACACACACACACACACACACACACACACACACACTAGCTGTGTTATCATTACCCTGTTGAAGTTTGCAAAGTATTGTACCATGGACTTGTCAAAGTCATTTGCTGATATACGTCATGTCTTGTAGGTCAATTTAAGTTAAAAATGTAATACCTCCCCATCTTTAAGTTCTCACCCTTGCATTTTGTCTACTGTATTGAGTTTGTGTCCTTCAGTATTCAACAATGCAATGTTCAAGCTGGGGTAATATTTATTGTCATAACTCTCAGTTCCAAGACAATCTCCCCAGTGTCATATAACTGAAAGTCATTGCAAAAAATAAAAATAAAATAAACATGCGCGCACACACACACACACACACACACACACACACACACACACACACACACACACACACACATATATATAGAGAGAGAGGGGGGGGAGATGTGGTGTATGCATGTGTGTGTGTGTGTGTGTGTTTAGGGAGAAGGTCTGACCATGCTATGGCATTTTTTTCATGAACACAAACAAATGGGTCATGCTTTAAAACATTTGTATGATTTCAGTCTTAACTTGTATTTCAAATTGTATGTTAACAATAATTTCTCAATAAGAAATGTTGACTTGCATTGTTATTTGATTGAAGTAATATGACAGGAGGAAGGAAAAGACACATAGGAAACTGTAATTAGTATACAGAAGACAAGACAATATTTGAACATATTACGTAAATATTATATAGAATTGCAAAATTGCCACAGGGAACTTCATAAATGCTAACTAAAACTGATTAAAATGAAGTGGCACTTCAAAGGGAACAGGGTATCATTTAGGAACCATTATAAATGGAGGACAATGGGACAACTAAATGAAAAGTGAAGTTATACACAATAAACATCTCAGAACCAAGGTGGCTTACAGTAAAAAAGAGAAAAAGAAGAGGCCAAACTAAAAGTATTTACTTTAATAAAAGAATAAAGGTAAGAGATGGGTATTATTTACTAATGAAGGCATCAGTAACTTATCTGTTCAGAATGACGGTCAGTGATAGATAAATGGAAATTAAAAAAAAAATTGAATACATAATAATAATAATAATAATAAGACGAAGAAACTTTTATTCAGAAAAGAAAAAAATGACTGGTATTAAAACATAAAAAGATAGGTAAAAAGAATGGGTCCTGTTTTAGTGTGTAGAAGCCATGTTCATCATTTTTATAAATGTCTCTAAAGCAGAAATCTTTCCCTTTCAGTAGAATAGAATTGACATATTTCATCTTGATTGTTGATGTAAGCCATGACATGTTATGAACATTTTACTATGCTGATGTACTTTGTCTTATAACTAGACCTGTCAAAACAAATAATGTAAGGCACTTTTACATGGTGTCATTTTAACAGTTAGATCATTTCACTTGCAAAGGAAGAGGGTAATTTTATTAAAAATCCCTGCTGCCAATATTTATGCATTAAAGGTTATATTTGACTACTTATACTAAGATGCACAACCCCTTCCCATGAAATCAGTACAGTTAATTGATGTGTTGTGTGGAGGTGAAGGTGCACATACCAGCTGATGTCAAATAGTCAGTGATGTCATACAGGCCTCATACTATGTATATGTAATGTGCTTTGCCGTAAGAAAAACCCTATACAAGTAGGATTGTTTGGATTAGGGAACAGTATATGTAACTATCTTCTAATTGATACAACACATCCCATGGGTTGGCTATCACAGATCTAGGTATACATTAAAGCATACATGCTGCAAAGTTGGCCGGCAGAACTTTAATGTTTTCACAATGTCCTTTGTTTTCTTCTTGTCACAAAATGACAGCATAACAACTTGTTTAGAGTAAATTATTTTAAGTATTTTATATATATTAGCAGTACAAATCAACTAACTCAACCAAAATACTCCTACAAATGAAAGTCACAGTTTAGGAATCCACTTAATATGCTTAGGACAACAGAAATTAATCAAATACTTCATGCCTTCTTATAAGATTTTAAAATTGGAAACTCCTGATCAAGTTGGGCAAATAAGTCACCTATGTCAGAGTCCCAGGCACCCATGAAATCCTTTATCATAGTTGCAAACAATAGCAATGCTGTTCAGACTCATGTAGTGCCTACACATTATCTATTTTTTCCCCAACCTGTATTTGGGAATGATAATATCTAAACCACTGTATTTATTAAATTATATTTAAGGAGTAAACTAAAATGGCAACGTTGAGCCATGAATAATGTCAACTTTGTATATGTCAGGTGTGTTTTGATCAAGTCGATAAAACTTGAATGGTGTACCAACAGAATTGGATCATTTCACCATCACACTCATCTCTCAGTGATGTATGGTTGTCATACACCTGATTCAAGAACAATTTAATTATAACACTTAAGTGATTCCATTGTTACAAAACTGTGTCTGTCAGTGGAGTTTGTATACAACTGGATGAAATTGCTTACTGTACCTGTATCCACTAATGTGTGTTGGGGAGGAATATGTGTGTGTGTGAAAAGAATGATGACTTTATGAATTTGGTGGTATTAACTGCTAAATTACGGGAAGGGTATAATAGAACATGTAAGCCTTATTGATTGCTAAATCAGTTATAAGAAAGTTCCAGATATTGCTCCCTAATGGAAACTGAATAGCTTCAAACAGATAGGCTACAAAAGCAGCCTTCATCTTTAGGGAAGTTTTGATGCAGACTTACTTTTTTTCCTCACATTTTTATATAACAGCTTGAAGTTTATCTTTTTTATATGTTACTCTTACTACAGGTAACATGCGATTTTTTTAACATCTGTGTTCAGGAATTTGAGGACACAAACCATTGTAAAAGAAGAATGTGATTATTAAACAGGCTCCAAGTTATAAATGTTGTTTTATGTATTTGTTATCCTGGTAAGCACCTGCACACAAGTGTCCTTTTTCAGCAATAATGCTGCAGAAATGTCTGGTTTAAATAACTTGCTCAGAGTCCTGCAGTAGGAAAATGGAGGCAGACTGAATCAAACTCTGGACTACAGGATGCAGTTTGTTCATGGCTAGCCTTAATCCCTTTCAGTAACTGATAAACTGGACCAGGCTGAATTCCTTAGCTGCATTAAATTATTATGTACCCTTGGCTAGAGGGTATTTTCTCCTGTATTGCTTGACTTGAGTTGGTAGGAGCTAAATAGTGGTCTAACCAAGATACTGCTTGATATTTAAAATTGTTATAACTCTTCTGAGTGATTTGTCATTTATTCTGCCGAAATTATATATTACTTAGGCATTACTCAGGAGTTCACTACTTTATTGCAGCAACACCTTATCACGGTACTGATAATTGGAGCCTGTCGAATAATCACATTTTTCTTTTACAATGGTTTGTATCCTCAAATAAATAATGTCATGATTCGCAAGAGCTAACACTACTGCTATTGGACAGTGATACACAACAGCTTTTACTACCCAGTCAGCTTATTTCTGAGGTGGACAAAGTCATAGCATCCATTTAATGGAAGGATGAGAAAGCTCTCTGCCAGAGTTACCACTTTTTTACATGTTCATACAGGGGTATTTCTTGACAAAGCATGCAATTTTCTAGAACAAGCCAAAGTAATGCAAAAAATGTATTTAATCCTTGTTAGCAAAATAAAAACTCAATGATGCAGAATTTCAGTGGTTTCTATTTTTAAATCATTTTAAGGTGTTTCATATGTGGTAACACGCACTCTCACAACATTTAGAGGAAGTTAGGAAATATTTTCCCTGAAAATTCCAAGATGTTTCAATTCCTCTTTTTTTCCCTGGTTAGGAGACTGACCATATCAGGACCATTTACTGAAACGACAGACAGGTGGTAACCCTACTCTGCAAATCTGTCTAGCAATGAAAGATGGAAAATTTACACTGTATATCTCTTTATTTCTAGAAGGTGAACCTTTTGCCCTGACAGGGCTCCATTACTCATTTTATATACCAGCCAGACTTTTGGTTTTAAACCTTTTAATTTACTCTACAGATGTTTCTGTTGCTTTGTGTTTAGTGAGTACACATGCAAAGGAAATTAATATCGGTCACAGCTTTTGTTCTCTTTGCAAGGAAAGTAATCATAGATTGTGAAAGTATGAAGTGACAAATAAATTAGAAGACTGGTTGTCAGTAGAAAAAGAAAAGTATGGATTTGAAGAGATGACCACAAATGTTTGGCCTCACCATCATCCATCCCACCCTTACCCCAAAACACATATATATTAGAACAGACAGAAACTGACATGTAAGGAAGCTACAGGAATATAATTCTTAGACTATATTTCCACCGACTGCCAACCCAATAACAGATCTGTTTCTGCTGTCTCTGTTAGAAATCACAGTATACATGTGATGAATCTAATTCTTACATAACACACCTATGAATTACAATTGTAAGGTTTAATATCTGACTGTAATGTATGACTAGCACCACATCAGTGAAAAAAAAACATAATAAATTGATTAATTCTTTGGGGTGTGGGATCTTTCCCAACCTTAAACTCATTAATTAGTATAGCTAGCCATTTAACTGTCTCACATACAATCGATTGGTAAACATGATAATGGATGGCACAGCGAACTCAAATGGCAATAGAAGTGTACATCACACGGTCACTGATTCACACCTACTAAAGCCTGAGAGTGACCAAAACTGGAAGCCGTTCCATGATCTGTGTGAAACAGATTGCTGTAGATTTCATAAGGTTTCTTATCAGTTGTGCATGCGGTAAAACCAGCAGCACACTTCTTGTAAACAGGTTAGCACTGGCAGTCATGCTTGAGATAATAAGAAGTAAAGCTGGTTAAAAATAACATGAACTACACTGGGATGAAACAAGATAATATGCTAAGATGACGGAGAGTACAATAGAATTGCTCCTGCTTTATTTGCATATAGTACAAATAAGAGTGACAAATTAAACTGATTAGAATCAGTGGCCTAATATTTTAGCAAAACATATTAACTAGTTGCATAAGTGATTAGACACACAGCAACATACATCTTCATTTATCCAATACCTGCTCCAGGTTTTGATTTATTTTAATACGAGCAGTCAGAAGGGAATGCATTGTTTCCATTTATTGTTGGGATGTAATTCTGTGATTTGTTTGTTTAGCAAATGCCGTTACTGACATTGGGCTTACCCTTGCTGAATCAGCAGTATCACTCAGAACCCTGTATACAGGCATTTTCACTTCAGTATGATTAACCAATAATATTCAGAATTACTGTTGCATGAAAACAGAATAAAAAAAAATGCTACAGTACAAAAATCACTGATGGTAATAAAAAACACCCGATTTGATTTACAGTTCTTTTTCCAGCTTATACAGTCCCTGGGTATGTAATAATTGTGTATTAATATAATATTCTGTATTTTGTTTGCATTTGTGGAGATATTTATTATGTGTTTAATATCCACACATTACCTAAACAGCTATAGATCTCTGTATGATACTTTTGTTCTACTTGAAAGGGTACAATAGTAAAATAAAATTGCAATTCCTCTCTAAACGTGTGACTTGAAAGCACAGAAATTTATAGTTTTATTTTAAAGTCATCCATCTCAAATAATTACTTTTATAAAGCCCTTAATAGGAAGACATTTTAATCATACTTTTCCTGTATCACAATTCAACACTTTTTTAACTGAGTGCTTTATGGGTACTGTTGGACCAGATAACAACATGCTTTTTATAGTTTTAACGTAGTGCTATTAAGTTAAACAAATGAAATCATTACATTCTGAGCCTCATTAAATGAGTCCAGCCTGAGCAATCCTGCATACCAGAACTGTAATGCAATCATGTATTGGACAGCTGTTCTTTAATTGCAGCAATCAGATTTATCCACTGTCAGATTGGTTTACTCTTATTCTTTCTCAGGCTCATATCTTTAGTGGAGGTTGTCAAATCTAGACCTCCACACTGCAATAATGCAATTATAAGGTAATCTGAGGGATAAAGTACGTGGGAATGGAAGAGATAATATACTCCCAACCAGTTCCTACACACTCAGGTTTTAGTGCTAACGTTCCCAGCCATCTAGGAAGTAAGTTTTAAATAACCAACGCTAATGAATTAAACTTTAGAATGTTTAATATGAATAATGCAGGACAGTTAGGTTTTATTTCATGTACCTGTGTAAGTTATACTGCTGTGTTTTATAAGTAAAAGGATTTTCATTTTCACACTAACAATATCTATATCTATCTATCCATCTATCTCTCTCTCTCTCTCTCTCTCTCTCTCTCTATATATATATATATATATATATACATAAATACCCATAGATATGCATTGTGTGTGTGTGTGTTTCTGTATATATATATATATATATATATATATATATATATATATATATATATATATATACATATACATATATACATATTGTATGTATATTTGCACATTGACTATGTTATAACTTGATTACCATAGGCTATGTATTGTTTATATCACCTGTTTGTTTTATGTTTTGTCTGCAGCTTTTCTCCCCGGGCCTCCGCTGATAGCTGTGGTAAATATAAGGCGTAAACAAGGGCACCTGCACCCTAGCTGTGGTGAATATGAGTACACAAGGGCACCTGATCCCTAGCTGTGGTGAATATGTAGCTGGATAGTGATTTTAGTCAAGTTTTGTAAATGTATGGTGCACAAGCCATTTTAGTGTGCTGTAAGACTACTAGAAAGTCACAGAATAATGATGATGATGCACAATTTAGTTTCATTGTGGGCCATGAGGGAGTAATCTATTTATATAGAAAGGAGCATAGATGCTTGAATATGGTGTTAATATGAAAATGCTTATGACAATGAATAATGTGTACAGGGGTGTTAATGGGTAGTGATTAGTGGTGGGGGGGGCTTGAAAGGGAAGGAGTATTTGTACACTTGACAGTAAGGTATCTGCAGAGGTAAACCAGATACTATATGATAACACAGAAGGTAGTCAGGCTAGTAAATCCTTGAGTGGAGTAGGATTGCAGGGGTTTGCTTCAAAGCATTTTTTCAAATATGCAAATATGATTCTTTAGTTTGAAGCATTTCTATTTAATGATATACTAATAGCAGCTGTATCTATGTGGTCCACAAATATGTGTTCAACTTATTGTTTTCTTTTTCAGGAAAATGAAGAAACATATACTAGAATCTGGAGCATCTGGATAGACAAAGATTATAAAACAAGTGATGAACATCAGAGTGCTGAAGGGAGAAACAGAGAAGGTAGGTGTAGCTGATAGCTTACATTTCTGATACAGCACCCAGGGGCAGCAAAGTCTTACTACAACAAGGGCTAAGAAGAGGATAACAGTGGGCAGTGGGACGTGTGAGTGTTAGTAGCCTTTATTGTTAAGAATGAACACACTGTATAGTGTGGGGCTCCTACTGATGCACAGATATATGCTTCCGTTGGGTATTGGAGAATAGCACTAACTTAATTTTATTCTTCTTATAACTCAGCCTCTGGCTTGACCTCTCCCTGACCCGTGCGTATTCTACCTAATTTAAACAAATGACAAGAGCAATAGATATTTAAAAGTAGCCCATTGTAAATCTCATCACCTTACTCCTGATCAAGAACTGTACAAGGAAAACGAAAGCAAATTTCCTGTTGTAAGGTACTTGTTATGATCACTAACAAGTGATTCAATCATAAGCACTCAGAGACTACAGATAATACTTAATGAATTATGCGATTTCATATTCCAGTCTCCTAAAATCAAACAGCATTGCAAATCCTTAGAAATAGTGTGATGGCTACCCATCATATTCCATGCATCAAACACAGCAGATCCCTAAAAATAGTATGATGGCTACCCATCATATCCCATGCCTCCATAGTGACTTGCACCACAACTTATAGTTTACCAAGTCTTGAGTGGTGTCACTCACAAACTCCATCTCTCTCTTCCCTCTCTTTGTCTATCTCTCTCTGGACACCGAATTCTCTGTGATTCATTCCTCCTCACAATAGTCATTTTCTGTCACCCGTCATCAACTATACTGTTCCCCTAAACATGAATATATTGGTGTGGGGACAAATCTTCTATCAACTGGGGCATGTCATTCTGGGGAAAAAATATCAAAAATCTGAAATAAAATAGCGAGCCTTCATAATCTTTGGGATATTTGACATGATTTTGCTTTCTTTGTGTCTTCTTAAGGAATCAGAATTATTTAATCAAATATTTATCCTATCCATTTGGGCCATTAGTGATATAAATGGACATGATTTCATCCAGTAAACAAAACAAAACAAAACTTTCATCTAGCGTTTGTCTGGAGTATACCACATGGAAAAAAGTCTGAACATTTGAAATAAAAATATTGCATTTTACTATAGTACCCAGTATATTAGCTAATCTTCAGTACATAGAAATAACAATGCCTGTTGAGGTGCTGTAAGTACATTACTGACTTGGAAACTGACTCTATTTAACCTCTGTTGACAGAGTTCCAAAAAAAGAGCATGCTGTCAAGAGGTGATTTCTGTAGATTTGTTCTCATTCACATCTGTTGTGTGGTCACACCTCCACATCATGATAACTCAGCTTTCAGTGAGCCTTACATCATTTTCTTATCTCTTCCATCAGCACTTTTATTTGTAATTTCTTACTTTTCTGCATCACTCCAGTCCTTTTACAGGTTTACAACTCCTAGTCCTTTTGAGGATGCAGATATTGCATACAGCACTGTCTTGACCTATAGCACAACAGAATGACAAAAATACTGCAAAGTCTTCTTAACTCCTTCCTCATTCTCTGGCATGTCCCACTTACCTTATCAGAAGTTCTGTTGGTGTATAACTTAAGGCACAACATTTTTTTCATTTGTTAACCAGATAAGTCTACTAGGTACAAATGTCACATGAACACAGGGTGGACATGCAGACTCAGCATAGATGGCACCTTAGCCGAAAATTGAATCTGGGAACCTTTTGCCGTGAGGCAACAGTACTATATGCTGTGCCACCGTGCCGCCCTCTGCCATAAGTTGAAAGCTGTGAAAATAGCTTAGGTTAGATTATGAAAAACATATGCATTAAAGGAAAATGCTGTAAAAATGAACACTCCAAACTTTATACCTATTCGTGTCCCCCCCAAAAAAAGCACCTTCCTAGTCTACCCAGGAGTATTAACAACTAAAGGTACTACAGTAACAGACAAGCATGCCACGTAATAAAGATGGCCTAGCATCTCAATTCAAAAAGCTAGTGAACAAGTAAGTAATCATTGATCTATGCCAAGATCTAGAAGCCTCTGTCAGAGTAACCTCCCTTGACCAGCTGAATTATAGTCCTCTGCAGTTTACTGGTGTTAGGTTAAATAATTTATATAGAAAATATATGTTTCTATTTCTCTAGCTAGTTAACTTACTTTGTAATTACTAGTATGCATCATTAATAATTTGGTGATAAAACTAGCATTTATTTGTTGATATTGTGGACATTTTGTGTCATGTATTTTGTGGGTTGAACCGTATTACTTAAGATGCTGTCATTTTCTCAGTGCAGTGTTCAGAATAGTACCCCTACAGAAATAGTTTTTAGATTGCTCTTTATAGAGAGAATAGTGGGACTTGTCCATTCTTTTACTGGACTGACTATGCAGCCAATATTTGGAGCTGGATAGCTTCTTGTCCCTTGAGGTGATGGATTCAGATGCAGTGGCCCCCACCACCATCTACCCCTTGTGTACCTAAAAAACATAGAAGTAAGGCAAGAAAGATGCCTCAGCCTACAGCTTGTGACTCCGCAGTAATCTTAAGCAGGTTATCAGACCACTCACTTTCTTTTACCTCCAGGTCTCCTGACGTACTTCTCAACTTTGTAGCACAAAAAATCTGGACAAAGCCTAAAATAATGGGGGGGGGGGTCAAAGGCCCAAAAATCAGGACAGATTTTAAATATTGCTCTTACAAACTTGGAAAGGCACTAGAATAAGAGGATTTGTGTTAGCATGCATTTTCTGTAGAATTTCAAGTCTGAAACTCAAATATATTTAATTATTTACTGATGTCAAAGTCAGGGATTTTCCAGAAAGCCACAAATTTTATGAGGAACAGACCAAAAATATGAGGCAAAAAATCTGGGGATTCTGCGAAAATCTGGACAGATGAGAGGTATGCTTCCTGGTGTGATGCTATTACCACAACTGTGCATGACACAAGGGTTAGACACATCCTCTGGGGCTATATCAATACCTGATTTGGTACAAAAGGACCAAACTGAGTAGATGCAGGGTACGTCGTGGGTGCAGAAGCTGTTTCCGGTGTTGATACATCTTCTCCAGGGATTCTTCCTGCAGTGTAATGCATGAAAACAAGAGTCAGAAGATCCATTATGTTGCAAGGCAACAGTCTCTGTCTGGGTTTCCACCTGAGGTGCTGGCTATGGCTAGATCCATTTTTCAGGCAGTTGATTATGGGGTGCAAACCCAGGTTATGAATACTACCAGGACCCACACCCCAGTCAACCATCCAGGGATCCCGCTTTTGAAAGGGATTCAGAATCTGACATTTTAGAAGTGTCAGTGTCTGATTAGTCAGCTTCCATTGAGGATGGACAGGTGCAGCAAACCAAGCAGATGTTTTTTTTCCCAAATGCTGGCTGGATTTAAGGATGTATTAACTGCAAGCAATCTTCATCTGATCCCATGGTCAGTAGGATATATGGTATTTTGGAGGAGGAGACCCCAGACATGGCAACCTTCCCTCCATTAATTCCAGTACCGGAAAATGTTTTTTAAGAAATCTTGCAATCCTCCTCTATTGAATTAGTCTTTGCCTACAAAAGTATCTAAGAAATTCAGGGTGTGCTTGACTATGCCTGGTCTCTAAGCCCACTTGTCTGTGGATCCTGCTGTTGTGCCCCCAGTGACTACTTCCAACAAAAAGGCTGTCTTCATCAAGCCCAGTTTTTTTTAAATAAGCTAGACAAGTGGCTAGAATCTCAGGGAAAGAAGCTGGCTCTATCAAGCATGGAAACCTCTAAGGTGTTAAACTATCAGTGTTTAATATGAAAGTTTGTGTTGAGGTATATGCATAGTTTAGATTAACTCTCTGCATTGCTACCTGCTGAACAGAAAGTCTGTGTCAAAAAAAATGTGTCCAATGTTTCTCATGTGTCAAAACAATCTTTAGAGAGTGCCTTGGAAGGGGCTAATACTATTTCTTGAAATGCAGTGACATCTGTGATTATAAGGAGGTATGCCTGCTTCCATAGTCAAAACGTTTCTGATAAGTTAAAAAACAACATTATGAATGGTGCACTTCATTCTGGTTGTATGTTTGGTACAGCAGCTATCAGATTCTTACACTGGTATGACAGGGTATACTAATGCAAGTTGTGTCTAAAATGTTCCATATTCCCAGGCTTCCCTGCAGTAAGCAGAATAATGTTCATTGGTTCAACAAACAGAAGTTCCAACTGAACAAAAACCAAGGCAATAAAAAAAATGTCTGGATGAGAACTCTGCCAAACTTAACAAGAGAGGTTCCTTTCTCAAAAATGCTAACCCCCTTCCATCCTATGACTATGACTATGTCAAGGCACAGCACCCATTTTTCCCAAGTCCCCCTCTGGGTGTCCCATCTTGAAAGTTATTTCTCAACAAGGCAGCTTGGCTATCAGCAGTTTCAGACAAATGGGTGTTCAACACTAATGACAGAGGTTACAGATGGCAGTGGAAGGAATATCTGCCTCACTTCAAGGGGGTGCCCCCTTGCCCACTGGACCAGACCTTTTTATTCCCTCCTATACTCCAGCAAATGATGGACTCAGGGGTCATAGAACAGGTCCCTCCTTTAGAAAGAATGAAATGTTTCTAGCTCAGACTTTTCATGGTTCCCAAGAAAGAGCTGAAATGGAGACTAGTGTTGGACCTGTCCTTCCTGAATTCCTTTGTCAAGGTCACCAACTTCAAGATGCTCACTCTGCAGGCAGTGCCACTTCCTTTGCTTCAGGGTGACATGGACTTGAAGATTGATATCACCATATCTCTATTGCTCATCCTTTCAGGAGATATCTGAGATTTGTTGTGTCTTGTTTCCACTGTCAGTACTCTACATTGCCCTTTGGGGTATCCACTTCACCTTGAGTATTTACCAAATGCCTTTTTCTGGTAGTGACTCAGGGCTGGACTCTTGGTATTCACATCTTTCCTTAACTTAGATGTCTTGGTGATCTGTGCAGAGTCTGTATCCAGGTGTTTGGAATCACTAGAGAAAGTCTCAACTTTACTCTCCCACCCATGGTTCAAGTTGAATTTTCAAAGCCATGTCTGACAGCCTTGTCTTCCTGGGGTTCTTAATCGACTCTGAAAAAAGAATGGCCTTTCTTCCCAAAGCCAATGTCTTGCCTTACCAGATGGTGTTTCAGGAATTCTCCAGAAGGTACTTCACCACAGCAAGAGAATTCTGAAAAATTCTAGGATTTATAGTGCCCATGAATCTCATGGTACCACTGGCCCATCTCCACACGAGGAACATTTAATGATATGTCCAAAATTGTTAGATCCAGCATGTACATTATCTAGAATCTCAGTTACTGCTGCTGTCCTACATCAGACAAGAGTTACAGTGATGAAGAACACACTTGAGTATCAATCCAGGTCTTCCTTTCTTCCATCCTCTTCCAACACAATCTGTCTAAACAGATTCATCCATGTCAATTAGAATGCAGGTGTAGGCCAATATGGGGCACAAGGATTCACAGAAGCACATCAATATCAAAGAAATATTGGCAGTGATCCCACTCAAAGGTGGATCAAGTACTAGATGACCTACGTGGCTGCCTAGGACACGTGTTGGCTGGAAGGAGCCATGTTGGCTTGGGGGACTCCAGATTCACTATAAAAATAAAAGTGTATTTGTTAAGTAAAAAAACTCAGTGGGATCCTTCATTAGACGCAGCAAGCATTAGGAATATGCAGGAAAACTTCCTTACCTTGCAATTTCCATAATCCATAGGAACCTCCTCATTAGGGCAATGTTCTAACATCATCTAAATCCATGTGGTAGATTTAAGCTGACATCTAAACCCATGCTAGAAGCTGGAGTTACAAAACACAGCGCAAACAAGATTGATATGCAGCATGGGTGAGTGCACAGCAGAGCTTCTCTCCTTAAAGGTGTGTGTGTGTGTGTGTGTGTGTGTGTGTGTGTGTGTGTGTGTGTGTGTGTGTGTGTGTGTGTAATGCTCCTGTTAGGGGCACTGTCAAGTTAAGTTATTCTACTCATAGTCAAACCCTTACCATTAATAACTAAAGGCAGGCAAGTGCCTTAAACCTTTACACCAACTGCCAGTTCTCTTCTGATTTTATTTTTTTGCTTTGTTAATCACATAGGATTATAATCTGTCAATGTCATGCATAGAGTTCCAAAGCTCTGCTGTTCAGTGTTAGTGGTGCAACTGGTAGCACACTGGCTTTTGGTGCAGAAGGTTGTGAGTTCTCTTCCCACAACAAAATAGATTAATTGCTGAAACTACTGTGCAGCATAAGGGAGGGATAAGGGTGTTGTACTCGCGTGTGTTTTCCTTTAGATGAGATGCCTAGTAACTTTGAGCCTCTTGTCAGTTTTCCTGACATTTCCTACTGTAATATTACCAGCACACCACGTTTGTTTTTGTTTTTGCTAATGTAACATAGGTAATTTATTCTTCAAGGGCAGCAAACACTGAATTTGCAGATGAAACACTAAAATGCAAAGTTGTTTGCCAGTAACAATTTCTTCATTGGTTACAGATCTCTTTAATGTGGAATTATTCAGATGACTTTTACCCCTGCAGAGATTGTGCATATTGACTGATATTGCTGGACTGTACATTTTGTTTAATTGCTAACTAGAAAAATGTTCAAAACTACAAATTTAAAACACACTCTTAACAAGTGGTGCTAATTTATACAAGGAGTATAATACATGGTCCTAAAAATGTGTACAAGGGGCACATGGTTTGAAAACAGATGAAAGGTAAACTTAATCTGTCAATGGCCACATGCATTTTCTATGAATATGGGTTTTAATGCAGTTTAAATGAATGTGAGTTTCAAGGGCAGAGAAGTTTACTGTTGTTTATGCTGTCTGTTTTCTTTGTGAGACTGTACTGTTTTGTTTAGCAAATAGCTACCAGTGTTTGTGCGATAAAATTTGATATAAAAGTTTTAAATTAAATCCAAATATCTGTAATAACTGTAGAAGTAAAGCAGAAAATAATATGCACACAGATTTGAACAGTGTTTATGGTAACTAGGGTGAAAAAGCCAAGTAATGGGACACTGAAATGGCTGCTGGGGATGAGCCTGAACCATTAACCTGCCTATGGCCTCATTTGACCATGATTCAGCTCTGATCCCATGCCTTGAAAGTCTTTCACCACTTATGGACTTCCCAGAATCTAAGAATAAGTGAGAAAGGATACTTCATACCTTGGATGTACATCAGCAGCTCAGGTACTGCTTTGACAAAAGAAACCCTTTAGGAAGGCTAAAATTATTTTTATTTACTACACAGTGGCAAAGAAGGGTCAACCTGTCTCAAAGCAAACCTTTGTATGCTGGTTGTCCTCTGTTAACTTTTTGTTACACCCATTAAAGGTAAAGGTACATTCCCCAGGGCCTGTTGCTCTTCAGCGGTGTACTGGAAAAGAGTGAACTCTGGAAGTATTCTATATGCAGCCACTTGGGCCTTTGTCCAAACCTTCATGAAGCACTATCAGCTGGATGCCTGTTCTACATCCAGAGCAGGTTTCACTGAGACCAGTCTACAGGGATTCCTGGATCCTTATTCTTCCTCATTCCAGGTTGGGTAAGCTTTGGGAATCTATCCATATGCCAGTAAGGCAGTGTGTTTGTTGAATGTAGTATAGTTGCAGAAGTCCTATTTACCTGTGTCACAAAAGAAAATATTGCCACCCCAGCTCACTGGGATTTTGTAAATGATTATATGGTATTTGTGAATATTAATATGATATATAAAGAAGTGTGACAGAAGGCGACATTGCCAGCCTAGCTATCTGGAATTTTGTAAATAATTATATGTGAGTTGTGAATGTCAATACAATTCATATGCTGGTGTCACAAATGTATTAGAACTGTATGTTATGTGTATATCAAACAGCTGGTACAGAAGTGTATGTGTGAAAAGGGTTTGTACAGTACTGAGCTTAAAGATGTATCCAATGTGTACCCTTCCGGAAGAGAACAGAAATGTATATACACTATTGTAGCTGTGTAAATGTATATATTTTTAACAGTGGAAACTGGAACATAAAAGGTTAACTTGCAAAACTTCAGGAAAGTAGCTGAAATTAAATTGTTTTATAACCATGTAATAAAAGAGATGGATTCAATGCAGCAAGGAAACAGGATGTCTAAAACTAGGGAGCCTTCTGCATTGTTTTGTAAGTGTTTTATTGTTTTATGTCTTCAAGCAGTTGCAAACTTTTGAAGGCTATGTATTTTCACAGGGAGATGTTAAATTCTAGCAGTTTCTAACAAGGACTGTTGAGCCTGGGAACTGAAGTCAGGTGACAAAAAGTGATGTCATGCTGCAAGTATCCCAACAGTAATATTTGATATTAATTTAAGAACTCTCTCAGAGAGTTATTGTGCATTTTGTATTTTGCGTTTGACCTAACAACATCAGCTGGAAACATCCACTCACCACATCTGCACTTGCAATGCTATAAGTAAGTTAACTAGAGTACAGTACTTTCTCCTAGATTCAGTTAGGAATATAGTGAGGTATAGCTTAGATGTTTTCTGTATTTATTTGAGACTGTCCTGCAATGTTGTTTTAAATATTTCCTGTGATTTTGAATTCTGATATCACTGTACATACATATTCAGTATTGTCTTGTTCTTTTATTATTTGTTATTAAATATATTTAAACCTTTCAATTGTCACTTGTCTGTCTAGAGATATTTAAGCTCTGAGAGTACTTGCATATCTATTTGTTGATAGTGTGCAGGCCACGCCTAATAGCTTTGCTCTTGGTCAAACTACCATTTGTATTAATAGTGACATTACACAGTAGGATTGGACACTGTTTGTTAAGGGCCTTAAAGTAACTGATAAGTAGTGGCTGGTGGCAGTGGAAACTGCCTTATAGTCTGGGCAGAAGGCGGCATAGCTAGTAAACCTGTGCTAGCCTTTCCCAGGTGTGTGTGTGTGTGTGTGTGTGTGTGTGTGTGTGTGTGTGTGTGTGTGTGTGTATGTGTTTATAAATCAAACCTCAAAGTGAGTGTGTGTCAGCTATGTGGGCAGGGATACAAAGCACTGGTTGAACAGAGAGGGTGCTGGAGGTCTTGGTTTGGCCACTCAGCTGAGATCTCAAACCTAAAGCTGTGCCAGTGGGGAGTCATATTGGGGATCTGGAGAAAGAGGGAGAAACTAGCCCCAGACTGACTGTGGTGGTCTCCATGTGCTCTTAAGGGAAATTGCGCTTTGCTGTGTGTGTACTAGTCATCCTCCCAGTGTGTACGTTTCCCACTGCTGCCCATGGTGAGGACTGAGTCTCCTTGATTACTGGGCCAGTGCTGGGGTATCACAACCTGTAATAATACATGTTCATAGAACACACTGCCTTACCTGCAATACTCACCCACCAGCACCCTTTTTAGGATGTACACAGTTTGGAGTTGGAGTTGCCACTGAGTTAATATCAGTAGTCTTCTTTGGTGTGTGTGCGTGAGATTTTAGGTTTAGAAGAGTAGGTGTTTGCAAGTTTGCATTTTCATCTTTTCTTCCTTCTGGACTCTAGAAATTTGAAAGTCTGTATGTCTGAAAGGCAGTCCCTTGTACACTTAGGTGATTGGTCGATCACACTCACACAGACTAGCAGGGGGAGTTCTGAGGTTTGGTAGACTGCCAGAGACAGGGTTCCAGGGCACTACTACTCATAAGCCAGTAAGGCAGTGTGTTCTACCATCTACTGTTACAGGTAAATAGAACTCACCCAACTGTACTTTCTTCAATCATCTTTAAAACTATTAGTTGTTACTTTTCTGCCACATTTCTTCTCACTAACAAAAAAGGTTATCTTGTTAGCTTTATTTCTTGCATTAACTCTTAACCTTGATGTTGTTCAAAATGAAAGCAACTAAACTTAATTTTTTCTTGCTTGTTTTTGTAGTAAACTGGAGCAACTAGAGAAAACCCACACAAACACAGAGAGGACATGCAGACTCTGCACAGAAGGAACCTGAGAACTGAAAATGTGAACCTTTTGCTGAGAGGGAAGAAAACAAATGTGCCAAGTTACAACCTACCATTCTGAGGCTGCAGAAACTATTGAAACTGAATATGTATGTGTAGGCTGGTGACAATTCCTACTACACTTCCAGAGCAGAAGCGTATGCATCACTACCCCTTAATTGTCAATTAAACTAATTAAAAGATCACACAATTTCAGTCTCAGGCACAAGATATACCCAATTTTCAAATTAAATCAACTGTTTGATTTTGTCATTGTTGCATGACATTCTGTTAGGAATATAGAGGGTTATGACTGGGTGTCTGATTATAATGAAATTGATCAGGAAGGAAGATCAAATCAAAACTTGAGAGGCGAGTTTTAACACCAAAATTGGGAACACATAACAAATAGTTTATGATCAGAGAAACCCAGTCATAACTCTTTGTGGTACACTGAGTTTCAGCTGCTTCATCTCACTTCCAGTTACAGGGTAAACATGTTGTTAAACAGTGCTGCCACACAGACAGCAGACATAAGTGAAATGTGTAGATCAGAGTGTGTAGGTTCCTTTAAGAGGTATTCCAATCAGTGAGCGCATGCATATAAGTACTGAGCAAGTGCAAGCAAGAGTGTCATTTTGCAGTGAGCAGCTGAGATGTAAGCATGCATGTGTACTAGTCAGTCAGTTAATTTAAGTTTAATGTTACTGTTCTCCATTCTGATGTGTTTGTATGTAATAAACTACTTAAACAAACACCCAGCCTCATCATCTTATGGAATATACACAAGATGAACGACAAAATGTACCTTTTCAAGAGCTTTACAACTTGTTAGACACTTCACTCTGCCATTTTTATGAATGTAACAAAGGGAAGTGCATTACAGCTATTTAAGCTGTCAAAACACTTCTAATGCTGTTCATTGCTGGTTACCTTGTATGCTGCAGTGTGAGAACTAATCATAACAGCTGGAAAAATTGCATAACATAGAGCATTATGGCATTATGGTCAGGTTTCTCATCATAACCAACTTGTTATGTGTTTGGCGATGGATGTCAAGAAATGCTCTAGTGCAGAGTCAAGAGAAGATTAAGAAGTGAATTATGAATATTTATGTTGAGAACACAAAACAAGTAGTTATGTTCTAGAGAAACCTAATTATAATTACTTGTTGTATATGGATCTTCAGCTGCTCCAAAATACTAGTTACAGAGAAATGAAAAGGTGTAAGAGTGATTTCACACTGTCGGTGGCCAGAAGCTAAGTGTACCGCTGTTGAACTAAAAGCTTTTAAAAGCTGTTAAACACTTCAGTATGCCTTTGTGTGCATGCACTTGCATGTATGGGTGTGTGGGTGGGGGGGTGTTTTACAGCTTTTAAAGCTGTTTATGTTTCACAGCGCTGTTCTGTAGTGTGATACTAGAGTATAAAAGCTGCAAAAAGTGCATAACAAAGCTTGTTATACATGTACTGCTTGACATCAAGAAGTGCATAACAAGGTTGTCTTTTCCTCAGTACTGGAACATAACTAGCATGCTCCACGTACTACAAAAACTGCAGTGCAATTTTAAAGCTATTATAATCTGGTCTTGCAGTATACTGGTATAACTCTCTTAGTGTAGATGTGGACATAAGATGTATAAAAGGGAGAGATGGCAAGGAGAATTTCAAAGATTCATCCAGTACTAATCCTTGCTTTGATCTGTGAATGTAATTGGCTGAAATATTATTTATTTCAGAATGAGAGCTTTATTTCTGCTGCTGGACATAGCTAGTTTTTTGCACTAGTGAACTCAGTGGTCTGATAGGGTGTTACCAACAAGAACAGGCTGCCTTTCTGAATTGTTGAGTCCAGCATTAATGTAGTTCTTTTTGAATACAAACACATATTTGGCTGTCCTGGAAAATAAATTGAGTTTGTCAACACCCAAAAGGCAAATTTCCGCAAATCTGCTGTGAGTCCCCTGACTGTGTTAATCCTGATGTAACCCCCAGGCCAAGTTAACCAATCGTATCATTTAAATATGTCCTTGGGTGTCGTGAAAAATGAATTCAAATTGTCAATATACAGACCATAGTAAGTGTTGTGGGGTGAGTGATTGCAAAGATGTAGGGCTTCAGCATTTCAGTAAATCTGCTGTGAGTACCCCTGACTCTTTCAACTCATGGGATCTTTTTCCTTAATTCATCTTTATTATTTACTAAGTATAATTCACAGAAATAACATCAAAGCTATTGCAGATATATCCATATTGCACCAGTAATATAATACATTCTCCATACTAGTGCTTGTGTATCTAACAACAAAACCACGTATGTCTAAGTTTTCCTAATATTCTAACTTTGACTATATTACCCAGAACAGAAGACTAATGTCTCTTCATCCACTCCCATTCTCTCAAACTAGCAAGAACAGATCATACATTCAGTGCACACATCATCCTAGCTAAGGGCCTGAATGTCCTTCACTTTGTATCCTTCCCTCACTTCTAAATTTTGAGGCCTGCCATCTATAAATTTTGATATGAAAAGGAGTGCTACATGTACTCTGCAGCTGCATGGAATGTGTACCCTCCCTGCTGCTGCATCTTGTCCCTAACTTTTTATCCAAATAATTTCTTAACTACCCAAATTAATCTCTTCATCTACTCTTGAACTTCAATCTTAAAAAGCCTTGCTAACTCTTTTTCCCATCCCTTTATAATTTCCTTTCAAGCCAACAAACCTTTCTTCTCTTTTGGACTCATTCCTGCTTCTTTTCCTCAATCTCACATAGACATAACAACCAACTATTCTCTACCTTCCTGACAGAATCTACTTTTATATCTCCTGCATTCTTCTCCAAGCATTCTTAACCCTTTTATAGTACCGCCACATATGTAAATTGTCCTTGCTTATTTCCTCACATGTCCGACAGGCAGCAGTATCTAATTATCTAATTAAACTGCATCATTCTGGTGTCTTATACAACAACAGTGGAATAATCTAAACTGCAAGTCTTAAACTGACCCCGCCCTTCTCAAGAATCTTTCTGTCTCCTACACCTGTACCTTTCTACCTCTGAACATTAAAAATCATAGCACTGGCAGATGACTGAAAAGGGAAGTGCCCCTCTGGGCATGAGGCTGAAGACCAAAAAAGGTATTCTGAACTTAAAAGGTTATAGTAAGAGATAGCTTTATGTAAGATCCTTGGTACTATCTGTCTAGTCATAAATGGCTTACACTGCTGGCTTTTAATACTTCCAGTTTCATTGTACTGTAAATCCATTTAGTGTGTTTTTCTATCTATACTGTGCTATTGGTCTGCTGCACAACAGAACTTTCAGCTGGAAAAAATGGACCATTAGCATAGCTGCCTGGGCTATTGGTCTGTTTTTCTATCTGAACTGTGCTATTGGTCTGCTCAACAAATGATATAGCTAGAAAAAAATGACCAATAGTGTAGGCAGTTATAAGCCCACTATGCAATTGGTCTGTCTTTATAGGTGCACTTTGCTATTGTTCCAGGCACTGTGTAGCTAGAAACCACTGCTGAGTCCATTGATTCTGTTTTGACTTTGATGAGCTCCTCTTTCATTGGATGGGCTTATTTATTCTGTTTTGACTTTGATGAGCTCCTCTTTCATTGGATGGGCTCATTTATTCTGTTTTGACTTTGATGAGCTCCTCTTTCATTGGATGGGCTCATTGATTCTGTTTTGACTTTGATGAGCTCCCCTTTCATTGGATGGGCTCATTGATTCTGTTTTGACTTTGATGAGCTCCTCTTTCATTGGATGGGCTCATTTATTCTGTTTTGACTTTGATGAGCTTCTCTTTCATTGGATGGGCTCATTGATTCTGTTTTGACTTTGATGAGCTCCTCTTTCATTGGATGGGCTCATTGATTCTGTTTTGACTTTGATGAGCTCCTCTTTCATTGGATGGGCTCATTTATTCTGTTTTGACTTTGATGAGCTTCTCTTTCATTGGATTGGTAACTGAGCCAATGAAAGAGCACAAATCAGAGCTATTAAAATACAGACAATAAAACGCAATAAAAGTGAAATGCTCCTGTGAATGGGGAGTAGTTGGGAGGTATGTCTGCACCCCTCTCCACATCTTCCCCTTTAATTAAATCCCAGCCCACCTACGCCAAGTATTGCTAATTACAACCAACATGGGTTCAAGGCCAGAAAGATTTGTCAGTCTAACCTTTCATAGTTTTATGACTGGATTACAGGTACGCTTGTCAGGAGAGTACCAGTCAATATAGTCCACCAGGACTTTAGTAAGGCCTTCAACTTGTTCCTACAGGGGAAGCTGAAAGGACAACTGGAGGAGCTAAGGTTATGACAAAGACTGTGTAACTGGAGAGCTGAATGACTGAATGATTAGACCCTGGGGTGTGGTGAGAGTGACAATATCAGGAATTAGGAAAGTGACTAGTGAAGTAGTGTGAGAGTCTTCCCTGGGCCTGATACTCTGTGTAGTGTGCTTGTGTCAGATATATTTGAAGTAATAGAGACTAAAATAAACCTTTTTATTAATTACACAAAGGCAGCTGAAGCACTAATAGATAGATAGAATAATCCAGGGAAAGATTAGGAAAGGCTGAACAAGCGGGCAAAAAGGAGATAGTTGTTGAGTGTAAATGAATGCAGAATGCTACAATTAGTCCCTACAAGTCAGTGTTGTGATCAGTTTTGTTGGGGACTGGGAGTGAGCACAGCATCTGTGAGATCAATTCTGCTTCAATCATTTGATTGTAGTATGTGTCTATGTGCATTTTAGGAACTGTGGCAGAGAGATCGAATAGTATTTTTTCTACAGTTTTAGCATAATATGACAAGGCTATTATTAGAAAGATAATAATTCTTCACCCTGAAGAAATACTTTTTCTTTTTTAGTCCACAACTCTGGAGGACTTTTTCATTTGTGTCATTTTTTTAGTCCACAACTGGGGGATTGCCAGGATGCCAGCTGACCTTGTACAACTCTATGACTAAATCCTAGAGGAGGTAGAGTTCTTTTTACTTGAGACCAAAAAAGACGTGGAGATATGATATTGGTTCACAAGATCATATCAGGGAGAGGCAAAGGGTTCATTCTGAACAGGAAGGAAAGAGGGTGAAAAGGGCCATCTTCAGCAGACTGTAAAGACTAACTACCCCTGAAGCTGTGAAATTTTATATATATATATATATATATATATATTTTTTTTTTTTCACAGAGTTGCAGAGCCATAAAATGGATTACTGGAATGGGTGACTGAAGGAATCTACAGAGCATTCAAGAGGGTACTGAACATATTGAAAGCCAGGTAAGGAAAAAGTGATGAAGGGGAGATTTAATGCTAAATCCAATAAAAAGGACAGACTGCATAGGTTTATTGTCTCTTTCTACCATCAAGCAAATGTAATAAAATATAATTTTGCTCTGGCTATGCTTATTCCATTCATTTTGCTATGCCTTCCAACTTTGTTAATAGTGCTAAAGTACTCAAAAGTGAAAAACTGACTCTGCAATCCAGTAATGTATTTGATTTGGTAACTCACTAACATAAAACAATGCTAGACTAGTTTTCCTAGACAGAAACAAACAATAAAATACTTTGAAAACACAAAGGCACTGTCTCCAAGGCAACCACTGTAGTGCTAGGACCACAATACCATTAAAATAACTCACTGCAAATTTAAGCTCCTTCATTCTTTTGGTTTACTATTGAAATGTCGAACAGCACTACATTGACTGTACTATAGTCGAACATGGAAGTTCGAAAATAGTAATGTCGATGACAAAAAACAATCTAGGACTGTGTTTTAACATGGGTCGAGGTAGGGGAGATGTTTGTAGTTCTGAATAATACTGAACACCTACCTCGACCCATGTTAAAACCATTCCTAGATTGTTTTTTTGTCATCGACATTACTATTTTCGAACTTCCGTGTTCGACTATAGTACAGTCGATGTAGTGCCGTTCGACATTTCAATAGTAAACCCATTCTTTTACTATGAAAAACTTCATCAGAAATACTGATGCTTTTTGTTAGCATGAACTGATTTTTTTCTGATGAATTGCACTTCATTGAACAGAAAACTTCTAATTGTAAAAAGTTTGATGATTTCTGATTATTTATTACATTACAGGTAGTGGTAATGTATGTTCACACTATGTCTGGTTAATGTGTAGAATCATATTTTAACTTATCAGTGTACAACTCCCAGGCCGCTGCTTGTAAATGTTTCATCTACCAAGCCCCTGTTTGTAAATAGTTAATCTCCCAAGCCGCTACTTACACTTATCAATGGTACCAGAAGTTGTCAGAGATTTGGGATGCATGGCTTAAAAAGGCCCTTGTGGTCATTAGCCTAGTACACGCCTATGAACCTATGAACTTTTTTAGAGAACAATGCACTGCATGTTACCTGGAACTTTTAAGGCTGCTGCTGATGCTACAACATTTTTGTGACTTGTGTTGAGATTCCTATATACTGTGAGCAAAATAGTGCATGCTTGGTTGTTAAACCTTTGCTTACCTTATAAAAACATGACCATAGTAATGGTTGATAGATATGAGAAGTTGATCATTCAGAAACAGAGGATAAAATATATGACAAGAGCTGGTGTACACTATGCTTTGAACACCCTGCAGTATTTTTTCAGGTGGACCTTACTCGTACATACTGTGGGTGAAAATGCTAGTGGTTTTAACTGACCTCTGTGAGACAATCTGCTTCTGTGTGATACAGCAATGCTGCATGCACAAGTCAGTCTCCATGTCTGTTGTTTGACACAAAAGCTTAAATGTATAAGACCATCCTAAAGTAAAGAAAAGTGTGTATGTACTAGGGGAGGGGAAAAAAGGGAGGACATCACTTGAATTAGCAGAGGAAAGGGAGATATGCATGGAAAGAAATGGGAGGGGTGGGGTACTGGAGACAATTAAGAGAATGTAGCTTGAGATGGGATGGGATGTTTTAGGTGGTTGATATTGCAGTACCACAGTCTTTGCTCTGGGCTTCAGGCAGAAACCTGATGTGGGCCCCAAAACATTAAAAGTTACCCTTCTGCTTTACTCAGTCACTGTCTTCATTCATAGAGCAAAGCCTGCAGTCACTACATCTGACTCAATATTGCAGAAGCTCTGCCATAAGGCCCTACACCTGCAAATTTACATGGAATTTTGTCATTGTTTAATAGCCAGTGGTCACTACATCTGACCTTGATATTGCAGAAGTTCTGTCACAAGGCTCTACACTTACAAGTTCACTGAGAATTGTGTCACTGTTTAATAGCCTGCGGACACTACATCTGACCTCAGTATTGCAGAAGCTCTGTCACAAGGCCCTACACTTGCAAATTTACTGAGAATTTTTTCACTGTTTAATGTAAACATATTTATCATGAAGAACCTTGCTGTGCATTAACTTTAATCAGTTAAATACATGTCTGCTCTGCAATCCCAATTATCTGTTAAATAGTCCTTCTACTCTAAGGACCTCTTACTAAGATGGCCACTGTCCCCTTTTGCTCGACCAGTAGACTGTACTGCATATGCCAGTTATTTAGTCTCAGAAAACTACAGATAATCTGTTTTACTTGCATCTCTTTGTTAATTGCTTTGTTCTTCCTTTAAATTGATTGATGTCAGTTATAAATTGACCTGAGGGAGGGAAATTTTACTAGGTGTTGTGAATGGCAATTGGTTGGACATAAACAGTAACTCCCCTACATCTAGCATGAATGTATATGGTTTCACTCAACTAATTAATAGCCTCACACATTATAGTAAGAAGCCAAATTCTCTGTTAGACTGGATCCTAGTATCAGACCCTAGCAAATACCTCATCACAGGTACAATGTCAGACTCTCAATGATCATCTCCAAATTTATATGACTAGACATCTTACACATCCGGTTAAGTAGTATATTTATAAAACAACACATAACCTTTCCAAGTTCAACCCCGAAATGCTCATTGCTACACTTTTATCTATTAACTGGAACTTTCCCCTTAGACAATGCTGTAATTGAATTCAGTACAACTTTACTAAATATCCTAAATAACCTTGCACCTCTTAGAAGGAAGAGACTGAAAACAAACAATGCAATTTGGGTATCCAAGAAGAGTAGAATGCTAATTCATGATAGAGAAAAGCATGGAAAGAATGGCAACAATATAAAACACATGAATATCTTAAAAACTTCAGAATGCTTCACCATCATACTAAAAAGCAAATAAATAAAGACAAAAAACTGTACTATAATAACTTTCAGAATAATACTAAACATGACGCTAAACATTTTGGACAGCCATTAAAGAAATCTTACATCTTGGCCAAAAATTCAACACAAACCCCTCTCCTGATGACTCACCACTCAAAACTGCATTACAGTTCAACTCTTATTTTATAGATAGTATAAACATCTCTAACTAACTGCGGTGGTGGTGCTGCGGTAGTGTTGCCGCCTTATAGCAAGATGTTGTCCCATTAAATTCTCAGCTAGAGCGTCTTCTATGTGGAGGCATATGTGAATGGGGCGTGCCTTCATTGAAGGTTGTGCAGGACTGGTAACCCGGTACATAAAAATCCACTACCAATCATTAGCGGACCAGAGTTCCGCTGTGGCGACCCCTAACTGGTTAAAGCCGAAAGACACAAATAACATCTCTAACTAAGGAATCCCAACCCTGCCTAACAGCTACATATCACCACATCCATTTTCACCTTTAAACCTGTGCCCACATCCTATAGAAAACTACTCTTAAACAAACTTAAGCTGTTTTCTTCTTCAGCTGATGACCTTCCTAGTGAGTGCCTAACATTAGCGGCCAGTAGCACTGCCTATCCTGTCTCAATCCTTGTAAATAGGCCATATCAGGAATCCCACATTCCCTCTCTCTGGAAAAGTCACACATTATCCCTCGGCACAAAGCATGACATTCAACAGACATTAATAACTTTAGACCTATAGCAATCTTATCCTCCCTTGCCAAAATACTTGAAAAATGTATTCAAAAACAATTACTAGACTATCTCTTGCAGGAAGAAATTTTATCCCCTATACAACATAGCTTCCATCCTTCTCATACTACTAGCACTGACCTTCTGACCTACATAGATGCTATCAGTAAAGCTAAAGATAATGGTAAACTAGTTTCTTAGACCTAAACACAGTTTGTCATAGCAAACTTCTACTTCAGATGTCCTCACTAGTTCTCTCTTAGCCACCTTCTGTGGTTCAAAAGCTACATGACCAATAAGTATCAGTTAGTAAAATGGTACTTCAGACTCTCTCCTTGCCTCCCCATCACCATTGGTGTACTACAAGGCTCTATCCTTGGTCCCCTCCTGTTTAACATTTTCACCAACACCTTCTGTACTTCCACACAACAGGCCACCCTAATACAGTACAAATGATTTCTACTCTCATTTGCACATCTGACAACATGGTACACCCCCCAAAAAATACTCAGGAAGCTTTAACAGCCACTGGAACATGGCTTTGTAACTCACAACACAAGCTCAACCCAAAAAAGACCAAACTACTGTTTTTCACCCAAATCCCTCTCTCATGAAAAAACACAATTTAAACTCCTTGATAATACATCCATTGAAGTCACTTCTCCTAGCAAACTATTAGGGGTGATAGTGGATGATAATCTTACATTTGAGATAATCTTACATTTGACCTGCATATACAAAATTGCACAAGAAAAACTCATCAATGACTAGTGATGCTTTACAGAGCCAACACCTTTCTCACAGATGCAACTAAAGCTACACTTACCACTACTTATCTCCTCTGCACACTTCTTTATGGTGTTCCCATCCTTACTAACCTCCAGGCTTCAAAAAAATTAAAACTTGAACAATGCTATAACAAAGTTGCTAAATTTGCATATACCCCTTTCAGAACCTACCACTGTATAGGACTGAAAAAACTAAATTGGTTAGAACTGTCATATCAACTAACATATGCACAACTTCTTACAACCTATAAAATAATCCAGTATCCACCTGCCTATCCAGCACTAAAAACATTATACACAGCTATGTTTCCAGTCAATCATTATGATCCAGTGACCAAAAACTCCTGTCTGTCTACAAGCCTAGCAAATCTGCTGTGCATTGTCTGTAATCATACAAGGTTGCTAAGGCCTAGAACTCCTTACCTGTATCCATCAGGTCTACACCCAGCCTCCCATCTTTCAAAACCACTCTGATAGACTTCCTAGCTAAAATCTGGCTGTCCTTACTCAAATCCATGATAAACTATATCCCTAAATGTGAACAAGTACCATTTTGTTCCTTATACCTCTTTACCCTCCTTCTTCACTTCCTTACTGCTAGCTAATTCTCTTACCTGACTTTCTAAATATTCCATAAGCCTGGTTTTCCCCTCACCTCATATTGCAATTGCTATTTGTTTTAGACTAACGTTGTACTTTACTTTCTCTACAATTTGTCTAAAGTTTCTATAAGTATTAAATGATTGTCATATACCTTGTATCAATTTGTAACCAATGTTTTTACATTATGTCTAATTTGTTATAATCATTTAAACTGCAAATATTTTTGTCTTATTTTGGTTTATTTTTGAGACTGTAAAATTATTGTTCTTAAAATATTTTGTAATAATTTGGAGCTTTTCTTCCTGGGCCTCTGCTGAAAATGAGCTTCTACCCAATCTGACTTTCCCAGTAATCAAATGTCAATAAATAATTATAATAAATGAAGGCAAATCCACCTTTCATTAGTTTAAGAGGAAAGGGACTAACAGGTCATATTCTAACAGCTTTCCAGCAAAACTGATTTCAACCCGTTGATTCATGTATGACAGAAACATCAAAGACTACATAACGCCCTACTATGGCTGTTGTCTTCTGTTTGGAAACATCAGAAAACATTGTAGAATGCTGAGATAGTTGAAATGTATTTACTGATCACTGTTTGTTCTCTCTGATGTTTTTAATAGTCACATGTTAACCTTTTAAGCTGAGTGCAAACTAGTTCTACTGCAAAGTCTGAAAGGGTTCTTAAACAGACATATAAACAGTTTGTTCCATGTAACAATGACTTCTTTGAATTTTTATTAGTCCAGTGTGATCATATAAACCTTCATAAGGAAAACTAATTAAAAACCTGCCAGTTTACTGGCCCATTGATAATGCTATATCTAGGTTTCAACCAACAGTACGTAGTTTCTGGATTTTTATGTTTAGATGACGGATAGAGGCACCACACAAGGCAACTTTCAAAGGCTTGATAGATAATAATTATCTGAAGCAGTGTTTATCAAGGAAATTCATGTTTTTATTGAGAAAAACTTAAATATGTAAAAGAAATGTAAGTACTTCTGGAATAAGCATACACCTGCAAACAGGTCTATATTAGATAAACAAAAGTTTATCTTAGAGAATGCTCTAATTATCAAAAATCCCAGACCTCGAACTCACTATTGTGGAGGGGCTAGGCCCCCCCCCCATCCTCCGCTAAATATATATACCAACTCTGAGATCGCACTACAGTTAGGAAAGGGCAAATATTCTGATCTTCACTGTACTACGATCTTACAAAACACATATCGAGGTCTGGGATTTTCAATTATTAGGACATTCATTAAGATAAACTTTTGTTTATCTGATATAAACCCTCTGCAAACACCTCACCTGTGCTGCAAGATGCAATAAATTTAGCAAAGCAAGAACCTCATATATGTCAAATATTGCACGGACCTCCCAAAGACAGTAGTAAATCAAA
The DNA here is from genome assembly GCF_019279795.1 of Protopterus annectens. NCBI lineage: Eukaryota > Metazoa > Chordata > Ceratodontiformes > Protopteridae > Protopterus > Protopterus annectens. The sequence goes on from NC_056734.1 coordinate 490,248,406, forward strand.
TATACAAAGTAATCATTTCATGGCAGCAGGAAGTGTTTGTAATAACAAATTACATGGGTCTAAGACTAAACTACACCAGACTTGACAACTCATAAGGAAAGCAATGTGACCTAACAATCCTCTAATCATTCTGTTCACTGGTAATTCTGCTGTGTGTAAAATAGGCACACATCTCTCTGGACTTTTCAGGGAGTTCATGCCAGTGCTGTGCTTACTTAGGGTGAAAATTAAAGATAACTAAGTTAAAAAGGTTTAAGGGTAATTATACTGTGGTCATTGTTCAGCCTGGAGTAAACAGTTTAATGGGGGTTTTGATATGCAGCAGTATGCTGGCAGTATAGTGGGAACCCCCCCCCCCAACTTCTGCTTGGTGAAATCTTGCATGTCAACTCTTGTGGTACCTCTCAGTGGCTATGGACATGGTATTACCTCTTTGTGGCTATGGACATGTTATTACCTGTCAGTGACTATGGACATGGTATCATAGACATGGGAATTCAGTAGCTATAGGCCTGGAGTGAGACATGCAGCCATTCAAAATACTTTTCACCCATTAAGCTTTTCCTCTCTCTAATAAATGCAGGTACAAAACATGAGTTTCTTATTCCACACTTTCTTTTTTGGATCTCAAACAATCTTCCTGATGAGGCAGTGGAGTCAAAATCTGAGAATGAATTCAACAATTCTTCAATGAGGTTGAAAGGAAGGAATTTAAGTCATCAGACAACCAGGACCTGCAGGTTACAAAATAAATAATGAGCATACTGGGTATCTAATGATATCTTTGCCTGCTGCAAGTAGACACCTCTATTGATATACAAGGAAAAAAACCTGACTTCTGCCAGGAGACTGGAGTTCCATTAATGGTGTCTTTTGGAGCTGGTGTAGGAAGGATAGGCTTGTTCCCAAGGGGAGGACCAGGACTGTCCAATACCCATGAAGGGTAGCAGTACAAAGGATAGCCAGGGTGGAATTTCAGCCACCACACTGCAAACATGGTAGTCCCTTTTTGAGGCTACATGAGAGTTGCATGTAAAAGGTATAATGGCTCCATTGGAGATGTGGGCTGCTTGACCCATAATAAATACATCCTCATTGCCAGGAATCTAAGGAGGGCACAAACCAATGATGGTTTCCCTTGGCCAGCTGTCACCCTTACTGAGGAATACCCTCAATGTGTGTGTGTGTGTGTGTGTGTGTGTGTGTGTGTGTGTGTGTGTGTGTGTGTGTGTGTGTGTGTGTGTGTGTGTGGAGTGGGGGGTGGTGGTGATGAATACGCATGGCTGAGAGGGAGTGAGTTCATGGTCAGCAGGTGCAGTGGGAAAAGAAAAGCACATAGAAAACATCTTCACTGCCGCAAAGGCTGTGTTTTCATGCAAATTTAATGAAAGAGTAAATTCAATATTTGTACAAATGATGAAATATTTTTACAGGAATAGATAAGGCTCATAGCTGTTTGCTAGTCAAAAGGCATAAATCAAATAGAAGAAAAAAATAACAACATTTCATTAGTAGTTCATGATTCTTGAGAATCTCTGTTACCATACCTTTGAAATATAGATGACTCCATAATATTATTCTGGTCCATATAACAGAATATGTAAACAAGCCATGCATGGTGAGTTAAAACAGGCTATAGAGACAATTTTCCTTCTGACATTATACCATAAACACAATGATTGCTACAATTACATGTGCTAAATTCATCTGAAACCATTCCATAACTTTTCCTAGGAAGACAGCTTTTTTAATGCTCTCTATCAGATATCATCAGTTAAATAAACATTTTATGTAACCACTTGAAGTACAAGGCTGCAGAAAACAGGGCGCATCTCTCTCTTGCTCTGTATCTCTCTCTCTAGGAAAGGGATATTGCACTAATTACTAAATCTGAGAAAAAAACTACTTCCACACAAGGTTATAGGATTTTGTCTCTTATAAGCTGTAAAGAAAATTAAAAAATTTAGACTATAGTCATTAAAACTGAAAGAATGTTTATGTCATTCTGATCCATGGTAGCCAAATTAGCATGCTTAGAGAGAAACTATACTTCCCGGGATTACATGATAGCTCTGTTGATATTTTCTCAGTATCCAAACTAAAATAACTAAAATGCAATGGGCAGTTTGTCATTTGACAAAAAGAAGATATATGAATTAACGAGGTGACAATTCATGTTTGCTGTTTTGGAAAAATGAGTATTCTTAGATCTACTGAATTAGTAGAATCTGACTTTAATAATCAATGTTACTTTTGCTGAAGCAATGCAATATTAACAGAACTTCAGTATGTTGTATACTAAAAAATAAAGAACAACAGTCCCATTTTCCATACCAGCCCTTTTGTAAATCTAACTACTCTTTTATGCAATTAAAATTACCATTTAGCACAAGGGGCTAGCACCACTGGAATATAGGCAAATGCACCTCTTTAGTCAGATAAGCTGCATAAGATTAGGTGCATTCATATGACATATACATGCTTTTTCAAAAGTTGTTTCAGACAGTTAGTCAGACCCTGGTAGTCATATGCCAGTATGGAAAATTTCTGACTATAAACTGAACAGCAATAAAACTGCCTTTATCATGTGGACTTAAAAAAATGAGAATTTATTGAAAATGTTAGGAGAACTGTTGTATTTAATGTCATCTAGAAATTTGTGTATGTGCATATCAGTTTCCATTGGTTTGGTTGACAGGGGATTTGGTTGACATCTGTTTAATTGACTGCTTTCAGTCAATTATTCAGATAGTTGACAAGTGTGTGAGATCGACAATCCCTGGGTAGGGATATATTCCCTTTCTCTGGGGATTGTGTGATCTCAGAATTAGTATATTTAATTGGGGGTGGGTGGCAGGGGGGCTTGCTCCCCTGCAAAAAACAATGTTTTAAAGTTGCATGCACTGAGGTTCTTCCTCAATGCATGCATACTAGGTAGTTGAAGTTTCAGTTTTCGACATAAAGTGGCTTACCTTCAGGATGTCGACATACGTGTTAGTCAACCAACTAAAGAAGGTAAATCATATATATCATATCTGGCAGTTAATATACTTATTATTAAGAATAAATGAAGTAGATGCTTCTAAAAGTGCAAATACTGTGATAAAAATGAATAGTATGATGAGGCTTTCTTATTTTCTGTCTATGTCACTAGTATTTCAGCCACAAAGCTGGTTCAAACTGATGCATAAAGTAGTTAATGCTTCTTACAGAGAAATAGAATACCCATAGTAGGGTATAGAACACTAGCACTCTATAGAAATAAATGATACATAGAACTACCTGTAGTTCAGAGTGTGTGTATGTACATTTAAGAGGCATTTCCAGATATAGGCATGTGCATATAAATACAGAGCACGTGCAGGCAGCAGCACCATTTTGAGAGAACAGCCAGAGTGTTAACATGTATGAGTGTAGTAGTCAGTCTGTTTATAAATGTATTTAATTTGAAAACCACAACAGGCACCCAAAGAGGCAGAAGGTAATAATAAAAAAACACGAGCCTGTAGGTGTTTAAAACCTGCTGCTGCTTACACCTACAGGCTCGTGTTTTTTTATTATTACCTTCTGCCTCTTTGGGTGCCTGTTGTGGTTTTATTGGTTCCTGGTTCTGTGGCACCCTTTCCTTTTTTTGTATTTAATTTTAAGTTACAAAGCCTCATTTCTGATATGTTTGTGTGTAATAAAGTTGCTTGAACAGAACCCATAAATGTTCGTCTGTTTTATCCTGATCAGACGAGAGACATGGTGTCAGAACTGGGATTAAAAGAGCTACTTCTTTGAGCTATGAGGTACAGAGTTGAAGGTGGAGGCAGACTAAGCATGTTTAGTGAAACAGAGCACAGACAAATGAAAAAGGGCCAGAAACAAGCTAAAGGTAAAGAAAACTGCACAAATGATTTATTTGGCAAAGAAAATGAAATGGTGCATTTATAAGGCACAAAACACACTATTAATCAAATGAGTAGTACAAAACGTATTATTAAGCAAACAAAAGGCACAAAGCACATTATTAATTAAACAAAATGTTTGAAACCATGATAAAACTAGAAAAACTATTCATATGGGGCTCAGAATTACTTTTGATTTGCATAACGATCATGTTTAAAGTAAAATGGCCACAAGAAAAGTATATTGAGCATGATAAGAGATTAAAATGGCATAACGAGTACAATAAAAGGGCAAATTAAGCTTAAGGAGCAAGGTGACTGCATGTTTTTTAGTAAAAGACCGTGTTTTGGCACAAACTACTATTTGCATTGACCAAAGCCATTCAAAGCATAATCCGAGTTGTTCGAAGTATCTCAGAGTGCGCAAAGTGTTTGCAGAGTGTGTACTTTATTATGGTGCAATTATTTTAAAGAGTTTGCAGTGTGCAAAGTACAGTTATATTGCAAAGTACAGTCAAAAGTACAGCCATTTTGAAAAGTTTCTTGTGCTGTGTGTATTTATTTGTAGAAAGCCGCCATTTCAGTGTGTTTCTTACACTGTGCAGAGTTATTTTGCAAATGTACAGCCATTTTGAGAGGTTCTTGTGCTGTGTACAGTTTATTTGTAAAGTGCATTCATCTCAAAGTGTTTCTTACTCTGAGCTTTTTCCATTGTGTACAGTTTATTCACAAAGTACAGTCATTACGAAGTATTTGTTACACTGATGAGTGATTTCATAAAGTACAGTGATTTCAAAGTAAAGTACAGCGAATTCAAAGTGTGCTTGTGCTATGGAGACTTATTTGGCAAAGTACAGTTATTTCAAAGAGTTTGTTATGCTACTGGGCATAATTACAAGTACTGGCATAAAGTTCTGGGATATATATTTCTGTGTATGTTCATACATGATTTCAAGCACCTTCACTACTGTGTGTTGATCTGGCAGAGGAATTTTACAGACCAAGTCCACTTGTGTTTGATCATAATATAGCAGAGAATTGGAGAGTATTCAAGCAGGAATATGACATTTTCATACATGCAGCTTTTTCTGTCAAAGATGCATGTACAAGTGCATTCATTTTGCTTAACTTTGCTGGGTCAGAAGTCATTGTAAGAGAGTGTTCATTTGTGTATGCACCAGAAATATATGCAGGAGAGGGGGCAAACCATCATACTGTGGTACCTGCTGAATCAAGGAAAGACCCTGTGTGCTTAAAATGTACATTTAGAGAAATGTGCAACCCCTCAGACAAAAGTTACATCAGAGAGGCACCTATTCTATACAAGAGACAAAAAGCCAAGTGAAACTTTTGCAGCTTATATCACTGATTTGAGAAACAAAGCTAAAACATCCAGATTTGGTGACTTGAAAGATGAGTTAGTAAAGGACAGGCTTGTGTGTAGTGTCAATAGTGCTGCAGTGAGAAAGATTTTGCTTTGTGACAATGATTTAACATTAAGCAAAGCCATAGAAAATTGTCAAATTCATGAGCTCACAGAAAGGCACACAAGTATGCTTACAAGTGATAAGAGCATGGTTTCAGCAGTTTCTAGAGCAAATGTAGACAGCATGCAACACATGGCAAGCAGAAGTAGGCTTAAGTACATGGCAGCCACAACCCCTGTAAGTGTGGCAGGGAGAACCCAGAGATTTCTAGCAAGTTCCATGACTAGCTTAGTGAAAGGAGCATGCTCAGTACAGTATGAGCAAGTCAGCAAAACCCGAGTCAAGTCTTATTGTTAACTGTTGTAATTGCTATGCCAACCATGAATCTAAAAGAGAGAAGTGCTTAGCATTTGGTCAACAATTCCACAAGTGCAAAAAATGGAACCATTTCCAAAAGTTTTGTAAATCGAGGAAACCTCATTCAGTTATTAAGAAAAGTTACTCAAAAAAGCAAGTTAGGGTGGCCACAGTGGTGCAGCAGTTAGCATTGCCACCTCACAGCAAGAGGTTTTCTGGTTCGATCCTTGGCTAGGGTGCCTTCTGTGTGGAGTCTGCATGTCCTCCCTGTGGTGGTGTGGGTTTCCTCTGGGTGCTCCGGTTTCCTTCCACATCCCAAAGACATGCTGTAGGTGGATTGAACACTCTAAATTGGCCCTAGGAGTGAGTGTGTATGTGCCTTCTGTGGAAGGCTGGGCGCTGGGCTGGCAACTCGACACTGTAAAACTCCACTGCCAATCATGAGCGGACAGGTGATCCGCTGTGGCGACCCCTAACCGGGAAAAGCCGAAAGAAGAAGAAGACTCCAAAAAGCAAGTTGATCATATAGAAAGCTGAAACCCTACTTTCTATGTAAATGGTGTATCTATCAGTGGTCAGTGAAAAAGTTAATGCAGTAGATTTGTTTGCAAAGAACAAAGCATTTTGTACTGTCCTGATCTATAATCAACCCACAGAGCTCAAAGTAGACACTGGTTCAAAGTGGAATGTAATGTCAGCAGAAACATTTGCTAAAGTGAGAACTGGTGAGCAACTTAATTTGGCCAATTGTGTGAAGCTTGTTGCTTATGTAGGTGAAGATATTCAAACGGAAGGGTCAGTAATGGTTTCATGCCATTCAGCTGGGAACAGTTACAGGTTGCAATTTTATGTAGTTCTAAGACTCATGCAGTCATTATTAGGTCTAAGAGACAGTTTGAAAATGAAACTTTCTTTTACCAAAGACGTCCATCATGTAAGCACATATCCCAGTTCCAGCTTCAGTGATGCTATTTTCTCAGAGTATGCTGATGTGTTTGATGACAAGCTAGGCAAACTTCCAGTTGTGTACTTCATGAGGTTAGATGCAGAAGTCAGTCCAGTGGTCAGACCAGCAAGAAGACTTCCAATAGCTATGGAGGACAAAGTTAAGGTCCAGTTAGACAAAATGGTGCAGCAAGGTGTGATTTGTCCAGTCACAAAACTAACTGAGTTGCATCTTCCATGGTAGCTGCTCATATGAAAAATTCAGATGAAATCAGAATATGCATTGACCCAAGAGACTTGAACAAAGCATTAAAAAGACCTCATTATCCTATAAGTACAGTTGAGGAGATTGCAACCGTCATGCTAAATGTCACTGTTTTTTCTGTCTTGGATGCAAAGAGGTCATTTTGGCAAGTGATGCTTGATCGCAAATCTTCACTACTGACTATGTGCAGGACCCCATTTGGTAGATACAGATTCCTCACAATGCCTTTTGGAATACATTCTGCCAGTGAAGTCTTTCAGTGTGCAATGGAGCAAATTTTTTCAGGCTAACCATGTGCGATAATAGTTGATGATTTTCTGGTTGGAGGTAATGGTGAAGCAGAGCATTACAGAAACCTCAGGAAAGCTCTGGACAGAGCGCTTGAAGTCAATTTAAAGCTCAATCCCCTGAAGTATAAATTCAAACTACCAGAAGTTACTTATGTAGATCATGTATTTACCAGTACAGGCTTATGACCAGATCCTTCCAAGCAAGCAGCCATTCTTGAGATGCCAGCTCCAGACAATGTCCAAGCTCTACAGCATTTTCTTGGTATGGTCAACTATTTGGGCAAATTTATACCTGACCTTAGTGAATTATCAGTGCCTTGAAGAGAGCTGACACACAAAAATGTTGCATGGTCATGGTTAGAACAACACCAGAGAGCATCTGATAACCTCAAATAGCAAATTGCTAACCCGCCTACATTAAGATACTATGATGTCCACAAACTAGTATTTCTTTCCTGTGATGCTTCAAAGTTCAGTCTTGGCACAGTTATTCTTCAAGAGGGCAGACCTGTGCATCTAGAACTCTTACCCAAACTGAGATGCAGTGTGCTCAAATTGAGAAGGAACTTTTGGCAACTGTGTTCACATGTTCGAAGTTCCATGATTATATTTGTGGCTGAGCAATCCAGATAGAGACTGACCATCAAGCTCTAGTTACTATTTTAAAGAAGCCTATGCATTCTACTCTAGCAAGACTACAACGAATGATGCTCAAATTGCTAAAGTATCATTTCAAAATTGTCTATACAAAAGGTAAACCTCTTTGTCTGACTGATATCTTATCTCTATACAAAAGGTAAACTTTTTTATCAGACTAATATCTTAACCAGATCACCCAGAAATACTACAGAACAGCTTGATGCAGAGAATTTTGACTTTGATGTCATGGACGTGCACAATGTTTCTACCACAAGACTTGATGAGCTGAGAGATCATACAAAGACTGATCCAATTTTGCAAAAGCTCAACCACTTCATCAATGTAGGATGGCCGTCAAAGCAATCCTATGTACCGACAGAAGTGCAACCCTACTTTCCATACAGAGATGAGATGCTGATGGAAGATGGTATCATTTTCAAAGGTCCAAAAGTTATTGTTATTACTTCCTTACAACATAAATACATTAAGATTTTACATCATGGCCACTCAGGTTCCGATTCTACCAAAATAAGGGCAAGAGGACTAGTATTTTGGCCTTCTCTAGCAAAAAATATTGATGAAGTGCTTTCTTCTTGTTCAGTGTGTGACAGTACTAAGCCACATTTGCAAAAAGAGCTACTTCAGCTTAGACAAATTCCTGAACTACCTTGGTCAACAGTAGCAACTGACATATTTGAGTGGAATAGTCAACATTACTTAGCGTTGGTAGACTCTTGTTCGAACAGGTGTGAGATTGATTTACTACCTAACCTAACGACCAGTGCTGTTATTACTAAGATGAAACATCATTTCTCAGACCATGGTAGTCCACGCAAAGTTATTTCTGACAACGGTTCTCAGTTTAGCAATCAATTGTTTCAGAGATTTGCTAAAGAATGGGACTTTATCCTTGCTAGTAGCAGTCCTGAATATCCTCAGTCAAACGGCCTTGTTGAACATGCAGTACATAGTGGAAAGCAATTACTGGAGAGGTCAAAGTATGACAATACTGATATGATCTTGAATTTACTCAGTCTCAGAAATATACCCCGTGACAACCAACTAGGCTCATCTGCTCAGAGACTTCTATCTAGACAAACAAGAGCAACCTTGCCTATCAGTTCTAGTTTGTTGGTGTCTAATACTAAAAACAACAGAGCAATCAAAGCCCAGCTTTTTAAGAAGCGTTCTTCTCAGAAGTCCATCTATGAGAAAAGGAGCAGATTTCTTCGTTCGTTGAAAGAAGGAGAGACACTGAGGATGCAAAGGGTCAAAGGCTTTGATTGAACTGGTCAAGTAAGAGGTATATGTGCTGAGCCGAGATCCTATTTAGTGGAATCTGAATGTATAGAGTATAGGAGAAACTGCATCTTCTTCCTGTAACACAAATGATATTGCAGCATCGTACCTGTGATACAGACTCTAGATCTCAGATCAACCTTGACAATGTTCATACCGAAGAACATGTCTCAGTATCCATTCCCGTTCCTGATAATGTCCCAGTTGTTCCCAAAGTTGAACATTCCCTGAAGACAGTCGCCATTGCTAGATCCAATTCTGACTTTTATGTTACACAATCAGGTTGTATTTCCAGACCTAGTGTAAAATACACAGCAACCTGGACATAATTGTTTTATATGTGTCTGATTTTGTATGACTGCATGTCAAATAATTAGTTCTGTATAACTGCATGTCAAAAGATCATTTCTGTAAATTGTGTGTCATTGAATAGTATCATTTTGTATATGGACTATTTCTCAAAGATGGAGGATGTAGCTCAGTCTGTGTATGTACCTTTAAGAAGGATTTCCAGATAGAGGCATGTGCATATAAATACAGAGCATGTGCAGGCAGCAGTGCCATTTTGAGAAAACAGCCAGAGTGTTAACATGTATGAATGCAGTAGTCAGTCTGTTTATAAGTTTACTTAAGTTTAAGTTACAAAGCCTCATTTCTGATGTGTTTGTGTGTAATAAAGCTGCTTGAACAGATCCTACAAATGTTCATCTGTTTTATCCTGATCAGACGAGCGGCACTACCTTACCTCTACATTTATTACCCTGTGCTTCACACTGTAAAACTTTTTATTTTATTTTTATTTATTTTACATTTGTTGACCAGGAGAATCCGACTGGATAAATGTCCCTTTTCAACGGAGGCCCGGGGAAAAAAGCTCCACAGGTTGTAAATATACGAAGGCAAGTAAACACATACAGAGTTGTTTCACAAATACAGAGAGCAAGTACAAAACATAACATTTTAGAAGTACGTAGAGAAAAAAATATTTTAGCTGCAAATTATAGTAGCAGGACACGTTAGTTGTATGCCCAGTAATTTCTACTTGAATTAATGAGAGTATGTATAATTTGCCCATAAATATGTGTGAATTTACAATATTGTGTTTGAGTATGATGCTATAAGAAAGAAATGGGGAGTACAGTGAGTAGCAGAGAGTTTTCTAGAGTATAGTAGACTTGCTGATTTGTGTTCATGAAGCCAAATGCCCCTAAGCTGATGACTACAGGACTTCACCAGAAGATCTTGACTAAACAGAAATGTGAGTACAAAATATCTACAAGCCTTCCTTTTTAAGGCATCATGGGAGATATGAGTATATGTAAGTGTACTTTTTTCATATTTTATTCATATACTTATGAGCAAAATATCTTAAATATTTTATAGGAAGTAATTCATTTGAGGAAAAGTATAATGAAACTTGAAGGCTTGCCTCAAATACAGGTTGTATATTTCAGTGAAAAAGTGTAGTTAGCAGTTTCAGGTTTCATCCCCACAGCCTGGTCTATGCACAAGTGCCTGTAGCCTCCCAAGCTGGTTCATTACTGGCAGGTCCACAGTCCCTAAGTGAAGAGCTTGCTATATGTATGGCATAAAGTTGACACCTGCTTGGTACATTGGTGTCCAGTGCCCACCTGAAAAAGTGCTGTTATAGGAGCAAAATGTGGTGGCAGTAGGAAAGCTATGCAAAATATATAAAAAAATATCAATGTGTGGAGACTAACGTAAGCAGAATGACAATAGTTAAAGTAATATTATGGGAATTAGCCATACCTTCTAGAATGTGATCAGATTTCTGTAAACTTAACTTTGCCTACACAAAGTGCAAATCTGAGCAAATGAATCAAGTTAAAGATCCATGCTTTCCTATAAAAGCAAGTAGTTGTTCCTAAATCATGCTAAGGTAACAACAGGCAACATTATAAAGGCAGTCTACATGTAGTACTTATGTGAATATTGTAGTACTCTTAGATTGTGTCAGTATTCTCCACCACTGCACTTTATCTTGTGATGTGTTTCCTGCATTACTGTAAAGATGACTTGTGTGATGTATTTATGTAAATATTCTAAAACTACCTGCAAGGACATACCATCTGATAACTCTTCAACAAAAAAAGGTTAGTTTATTCATGAGAATGCCCCAATCTCCCTTCAGTGAATGTGAGAGTTTTTGATTACATCTGGGAGGTCAGGAATGATTTTTAGTGGCAGGATCAAGAAGAAACACTTGAAACAGCCAATGGTCTGCTCCACAGAGGGCCAAAATATTACAAAAACAATATAAAACTGCCCCCCCTTGAATTTAGTTTTTTTTTTAATGAAAAATGTATTTGTATCTTAACTCTTAAGTGAAAACTTGTCTTCTAGCTTAGCTACATGCTGTCAGCGGTAATGTCGTAAGGGAAGTTGCTAGATTTACTTGCAGGCCTTAATTCTAAAATGCATACAAGTTGCTGTTTTATGCTTCATCTCAGAAGATGGACATTCCTTTTGATCCATTTATCATCTGGAGAAGCAGTGCATACATGTGTTGTTGCAATATTCCTTGTTTTCTCAGCTTCACTTAATTGTCTAAATGTGAAGGAGCTCTTACTAACCAAGAGCAGACTGCAGCGAGATAGTTATTACTCTCCTTGGTGGTGTCACACAATTTCCTAGTAGCAAAAGGAGGGATCTACTTAAACTTCTTCTCTGTAACATTTGTTGCTTTGTCGTCAGGCATTTATAAATGGCTAATTACATACTGTTGTTGCAAACGTAGCAGAGAAAGGTCTAGTTTGTAGCTGAATACATTGTTAATTGTAACTATTTTGTAGCTGTCTTCATTTCTTTTACTACAAACAGGGTTTAGTTCTAGGAGGTTAATGCTTATTCATTATTCATTATTGTGACTGAAATGTGACATAAAGGAGTAACAAATGCCATCAGTGTGAAGCTGGTTCTGGATTTAACTTACTTCTTGAGGATAGCAGACATCTGATGTGTACATTCTGGAGTATGGGGTTCAGTACATTTCTCCACCCATTAACTTTTCCCTCCTGCCCCCTGTACTGCCTCTTTTATAGTTGATATTGACATCGCCAACATAACCATACTTAAAGATACAATCCTGTTAAACCTGATGACAGAGAAATATTATGTCAATTCATCTTCAGATTTTCCTGTCACAATCTGCATCGGAGAGAAGACAGCAATGCAGAAGGCATACTAAATATTCATCTGAATTGTGTACACCAATTGTGAGAGACCTTCATTTGATATATGACATCTGATACACTATTTTAAGTACCTTATATTATGACTTTACAGCATCACCTGACAAAAAAGATCCAAGAGAATATTTACATTTAACAATCGTGCATTTATTAAGTAGTCTGTATTCTGGTAATGAAACCCACCTTCATTAGCCTCCTTTCTGCTTGCCAGCTATTTAGATCTCCTTGACTGAGATCACACTTAACTAAAAGGTAATTGCTTCTGGCAGCATGGTATACAAAGATACTCCATATATCTTGTTTCATAGTTTCATAGTTTCATAGTATAGTACTAGGCTTTCTGCCCTGGGGCATTTGTAAGCCTAGCCATAGTGATGTGGCTTTTGCCACCCCATGAAATGGTACAAAAATGTACAGAATAAATCTAGAATACTGTGCCTCTGTCTAGTAGTGACACAGTGAAGGTCCCCTTATATAATAGAATTAGTTTACTGTGCCCCTGTCTAGCAGTGACATGTGACCCCTGGGGTAAACTTACGATCTCCCATCCACTCATCAAGATTTCTCTTGAAGAGAGTCAGTGAGGGTCTCTGCCTAATACGAACTGGGATCCTGTTCCAAAGCATGGGAAGCCTCTGGGTTATGAATCTATCCCTCCAGCATGTCCTATTCATACTTGTGCCGAGGTTTAAGTCTTTAGCTCTCGTGGTCCTGATGGATTTGGATTTTTTGAGGTGGAGCATATCCATCAGATCCTGATTGGACATGGCCTTGTACGTCAGGCAGAGATCACCTCTGAGCAGGCGGTATGCTACTGAATAGAGCTGAAGTTTCTTTAGTCTGGCAGAATAAGACATATGTTGGAGACCCTTGATCCTTTTGGTGAGGTACTTTTGTGGTCTCTCCAGCTGTTGCAAGTGCCGGGTGAGGTACATACCAAATGGGGCATTGTACTCAATCATGGGTCTGATGAGGGAGGAATATAGGGGTACAATGACATCCTTGGATCTGGATGTGAAACCCTTCATGATGAGGTGTGCAAGGTAGAATGTTTTTCTAACCACTTTGGCAACGTGGGTGTTAAATGAGAGGTCGCTGTCTACTTGGGTCCCTAGGTCTCTGATTACTTTTCCGTACTCAGTGGGTTGCTGTCTATGTGATAATTTGTGGGTACTTTGTTTTTTCCAAAAGGGATGACTATACATTTTTGGCATTTAGTTTAAGGCCGTGACTACGGCACCAGTTGTCCGTTTCAGTGAGGCCTTTTTGTAGGATGTGTGTATCTGCTGGTGTATCGACTATGGCGCCTAGTTTGCAGTCATCTGTGAACTTTGTCAGCCACAGCCCTCCCATGTTTGCTTTAACATCTGAGAAATAAATGCCGAACAAGAGGGGTCCCAGGACAGATCCCTGTGGGACACCACTTGTGACTGGCTTTGAGTCTGATATTGCTCCAGCGATTTTAACTTTATGGGTTCTGTCCTTTAGCCAGTTTGCAACCCATCTAGTGACATAAGGGTTTACTTTTAAGCTGTTTAGCTTATCTATGATGCCTGAGTGGGGTATTGTGTCGAAGGCCTTAGCCAAGTCCAGGTATGCTGTATGGACTGCTTTGCCCTCATCAATGGCTCTAGTGACTGTTTCAAAAAAGTCAACCAGGTTTAAAAGGCAGGATCTGCCCTTTACAAAGCCGAACTGGGTGGGGTCAAGCGTCTGTAGGTCCCCTATGTCTCTGTTTATGAGTTCCACAATGATTCTTTCCATAGCTTTGCAGACCAGGCTAGTCAAGCTTATGGGGCGGTAGTTTCCAGGGTCTGTAGAGGCACCCCTTGTGGAGTGGGACCACTGTTGCTGTACGCCAGTGTTCAGGTACATATCCCGAAGTAAGGCTAAGGTTAAATAGCATTTTTATGTGTGGATTTAGCTCCTCTTGGAGTTCACGTAACACGCACCCCGGGATACCGTCAGGTCCCATTGATGCTGTGTTTTTTGCTTTGTTTAGGGCGGTTCTCACTTGGACATCTGAGATGACAGGGAGATTACATTCAGCTGGGATAAGTATTTCTTCTTTTGGGGGTGAAGGAGGCGAGAAATTTGCACTGAACCTGTCAGCCAGAATGTTAGCAATATCTGTGGGTTCAGTGTACTTTTTGTTGTTGTGAACCAACTCTGAGCATATCTGAGGGTTTCCTTCAGGTTTCTAACATAGCTGAAGAAGGCTTTGTGGTTATCTTTAGTGTCCTTAGCGATTTTTCTCTCAAAGTTTGCCTTGGATGTTTTTATGAGAGAACGTAGTTTTCTGCTAATGTTGATCAGAGATGTCTTCCCTTCATGGGATTTCGCTCTGACGTGCAGTAGCTTCCTTCTTTGTTATACAATTTGTTTATGGCTGAGGTCCACCAGACAGGACGCTTACATTTGGTGGAGAGGGACTTGGATTTGTTTGGGATTGCATGATCCATGCATTCTTGGAGATGTCCATAGAAAGCATTTGTGAAGGATTCGGCATTGTGGGATGTGGTATCCACTGGCACCGTGGGCTTAAAGGATACCATCTCAGTCTTAAGAAGAGTGAAGTCTGCTTTTGAGAAGTTTTTCACTGTGGTCTTTTGTGCTGGGGTGGAGGTGGGATATGTATATCCAGGGTGATTGGTTTGTGGTCAGATCTCACTAGTGAGGGGTATACTTCCAGTGTGGAGCATTTTGTCTCCATGTTTGTGATGATCAGGTCTAGTATATTATCTCCCCTAGTGGGAGAGGTGACTAGTTGTTCCAGTGCATTTGAATTTATGAATTCCAGGAACCTTTGGGCTAGGGTATTAGGGCTAGAATAATGTACCCAATCTATGTTTGGGTAGTTGAAGTCTCCCAGTATGATGGTATTTTGTGATACATTCATATCCTCCAATGTCTTCAGGAAGGCTGAGTGGGGTTCTTGAGATTGGGAGGGTGGTCTGTAACATGCTACCAGTTGTATAGCAGTTTTGCCTATGGTTAGTTGCACCTGTATGGTCTCTGATGCTTCATGTGTTGCTACTAACCTGGAGGTGTGGGTGTCCTTTATGAATATGGACACTCCCCCTCCCTTTGTGGTTCGGCCTGGGTTTTGGGGCCGAAAAGCATGATACGAGGTATAGCCTGGTAGCGCTGGGGTGCTCTCAGGAGCCTTGAACCAGGTTTCAGTTACTGCACAGATGTCGATGTTCTCCAAGCTGAGGAGTGCATCAAGTGCCTGCATCTTGAGATTTAGACTTCTGGCGTTGAGCAGCATTACCCTTAGTTGTTTTCCATTTTTGTTTTCTAAGGAGGTGGGTTTGTCTTTTGAGCCTTGCCTAAAAAAGGCACTATGGGGGTGGCAAGAGCCTTAGCCAATATCCAGAAGCCCAGTGGTGACAGGTGTAAGCCATCCCTTGCGAAGCAGCGTGGCTTGTCCAACATATCATCCCAGGCAGACAGACATTGGATCCCCTTAGAATGACACCAGTACTTGAGCCAATTGTTAAAGCTGATCATCTTGTCTTTGTATTGTGGTATCATTCTTGGTGAGGGCGAGATGCTGCTCAGGGTCAGGGTCATACCAGCCTGGGCTACATAATCGGAGAGCTCCTCTATGTCTCTTTTCATGTAGTCCAGGGAGGTATGTCTCAGGTCATTCACACCAGCATGGACAATGACGGAGTCATATTTGTACTTGCTTTGGAGTGACCTGAGTGCGTGTGTTATGTGGCGGATCCTAGCTCCCGATAGACAGCTCACAGTCACCTTCTCCTTGTTCAGCCTGGTCAGTGGGACATCAGTGTGTCTGACTATGGAGTCACCTATTACTAGTGTATCAGGCAAGGTGTTTGGCCTTAAGGGCTGCGATTGGTCGACACACTGATTTATTGAAGTATGTGTTGCATGTGTTTTGTTTTGAGGTGGTGGATTTTTGGATGTCTGCTTTGGGAACCTCTGTTGTTTTGGTAAGTTTTTTATTAGAGCCTCCGAGTATGTCTTTGTGTTTTTATGTGTTTGGTTTGCAGTTGTGGTAGGTCTATGTGGGACTGGGATTGTTGTGTGCGTGGTTGCCATCTCCTCCTGTCTGGTCATGCCAGCCCTGAGTTGAGAGAGTTCAGCCTCCAGTTTGGCTATATAGTTGCATCTCTCACATGTATTTGTGTTTGTTGGGAGGAGTAGAGGGTTGTCTGTGTACATGAGACAATTGTAGCATTGTCTCAAGATGCCCAGATTGACCAGCTGAACTGGAGACGACTCCAGTAATCTACCACTCGACATGCTAGAACAGTATAAGGGAGTGGTATACCTTTAAGGGAAGTGTGTATTCACAGGGGTGGTAAGTAGATGTAGTGCTTTACTTAGTACGAGAGTGCTTACTTAGTAGAGAAGTATTGAGAACAAGTGCTAGGCTTATAATACAGTGAGTAGTCTGGTTATACTAAGAGTAGAGCTTCCTTAAGGGAAAATTTGAAGAACAGACTTGGCGGAGCCAGAAAAAGTTTAACCTTGTTTAACCGCTGCGCTATGCGTCTGACCGTGCAAAGCGATGCAAACGCGGATTTTAAACAGTGAACTACAAAAGAGCTGGAAATGGTCCCAAACAACCAATTACTACAGCTTCTTGTGCTGAGGTCACTTTCCCCAAGGACAGGTAGGCTGCTCAAGGCTCCCCACTCCCACTGGTGAGCAAAGAAACTTCCTTCTATCCAAGTAAGGTAATGGACAACACAGGAACTACACCACAGCCCAGAATACAGCAATGCCTGTAAACTGGTCTAAACTAGTCGAGGAAGGCGAGAAAACAAGGATTATTTTTGTTTTTTTTTTTTGGTAGAAACACACAGAAAATGCAGAAACAGTGATAAATTAGTTACACAGGCTAGCACACTTTAGTGGGCAGCCTCCACAGTTAAATTAAACAAACAAACAAGCAAACTTTCAATCAAATTCGACTAAAATGTAACTTTAAGTGCAGATTTTAAAATAATGCAGCAATCAGTTAAAAAACAGTTCAGGCTAGTTCAAGGTAAGCTACAGAAGCTATTTCAAGTGAAAAAAGCAAAGATACTTAAATCCAGAAGGTAGTCGCTTTTCTGAGTTCCCTGCTGCTAGGACCACTCTGTAAACCCACGTGGAGCTTGTCTGAGCAGTATAGCCAGAAAAAATGCCCAGAGGTGGATTTTAAACAGTGAACTACAAAAGAGCTGGAAATGGTCCCAAACAACCAATTACTACAGCTTCTTGTGCTGAGGTCACTTCCCCCAAGGACAGGTAGGCTGCTCAAGGCTCTCCACTCCCACAGGTGAGCAAAGAAACTTCCTTCTATCCAAGTAAGGTAATGGACAACACAGGAACTACACCACAGCCCAGAATACAGCAATGCCTGTAAACTGGTCTAAACTAGTCGAGGAAGGCGGGAAAACAAGGATTATTTTTTTTTTGTTTTTGGTAGAAACACACAGAAAATGCAGAAACAGTGATAAATTAGCTACACAGGCTAGCACACTTTAGTGGGCAGCCTCCACAGTTAAATTAAACAAAGAAACAAGCAAACTTTCGATCAAATTCGACTAAAATGTAACTTTAAGTGCAGATTTTAAAATAATGCAGCAATCAGTTAAAAAACAGTTCAGGCTAGTTCAAGGTAAGCTACAGAAGCTATTTCAAGTGAAAAAAAAGCAAAGATACTTAAATCCAGACGGTAGTCGCTTTTCTGAGTTCCCTGCTGCTAGGACCACTCTGTAAACCCACGTGGAGCTTGTCTGAGCAGTATAGCCAGAAAAAATGCCCAGAGGCGGATTTTAAACAGTGAACTACAAAAGAGCTGGAAATGGTCCCAAACAACCAATTACTACAGCTTCTTGTGCTGAGGTCACTTCCCCCAAGGACAGGTAGGCTGCTCAAGGCTTCCCACTCCCACTGGTGAGCAAAGAAACTTCCTTCTATCCAAGTAAGGTAATGGACAACACAGGAACTACACCACAGCCCAGAATACAGCAATGCCTGTAAACTGGTCTAAACTAGTCGAGGAAGGCGGGAAAACAAGGATTTTTTTTGTTTTTGGTAGAAACACACAGAAAATGCAGAAACAGTGATAAATTAGTTACACAGGCTAGCACACTTTAGTGGGCAGCCTCCACAGTTAAATTAAACAAACAAACAAGCAAACTTTCGATCAAATTCGACTAAAATGTAACTTTAAGTGCAGATTTTAAAATAATGCAGCAATCAGTTAAAAAACAGTTCAGGCTAGTTCAAGGTAAGCTACAGAAGCTATTTCAAGTGAAAAAAAAGCAAAGATACTTAAACCAGAAGGTAGTCGCTTTTCTGAGTTCCCTGCTGCTAAGACCACTCTGTAAACCCACGTGGAGCTTGTCTGAGCAGTATAGCCAGAAAAAAACGCCCAGAGGCGGATTTTAAACAGTGAACTACAAAAGAGCTGGAAATGGTCCCAAATAACCAATTACTACAGCTTCTTGTGCTGAGGTATAGTAATTAAACTCGCTATAGCAGTACCATTACTCATTCATTACTCACTTTGCTATTATGATCTTTAGCTAATGCTGTTACATTATTTATTTTTAACTTGTGGCAGTTACTTGTCAAACCACTAAAACTAGACTTCCAGACAGTGCTAAAACTGCTCCTCATCATAGTGTTCTTCATGCACCCCTCCTTATAGCAAAAAATGTTAAATACTACTGCTCACTGTTTCAGTACAGGTGTTGAGGCTACACAGTGGAAACTAATTGTGAATATGTTAGTGCAAGAAACAAGTTTCCTGCTCTTGAAGCCTTGATTAAGGATGACAACCCTGGTATTCTTGGGCTCTCAGACAGCTGTCTAAGACCAGCTTACTTTCATTTGCTTGATCTCTGAAGCCCAATCCATATCTAATTAAATTTACTGTCTATCATTAGATCAGAGTTTTGTTGCTTACTTGTTTATAGAGTGAGATTTATATGCCCATTTATTAAGGGGTTCTAGGTGGTCTCAGGTTACTGCACCTTGGAGAAGGGGAATACAGATGTTACACCTCTGGTTGGTTATCACTCTTTTTTTTAAGATGCAGTGATCTCAGAGTGAGAATAATAAACATTTGAGGACGTGGGACAGAAGCAGAGTTTGACTTCCTACAAAAACAACTATTTTTGTTTGTTGTATTTGTTTATAAATTCATCTGTTTAAGTAAAAATGCACATACAAAGTTTGTAATTTACTAGCTTTTTTTGGCTGTGATGATTCAAAATGGATCCACTAAAACTTCATGTTAATATTCCTCAGTCCGTTCTGCACAGTTTCCAGCCAGTTTCATCACAAAGGTCTGAACATGGAGTAGAAGGAGGAGGAATTCTTATGTCAGCTAAGACACACATCAGTACTACACTCATCAAACGAGCTTCTCAGGCTTCTTCTGCCAACAGATGCTAATCTCATGAGCCAGTAAAACTTCATACATTATCAGATCTGATTATGTCACGAGCCAGTAAAACTTCATACATTATCAGATCTGATTATGTCACGAGCCAGTAAAACTTCATACATTATCAGATATGATTATGTCATGAGCCAGTAAAACTTAATACATTATCAGAACTGATTATGTCACAAGCCAGTAAAACTTCATACATTATCAGATCTGATTATGTCACGAGCCAGTAAAACTTCATACATTATCAGATCTGATTATGTCCAAGCCAGTAAAACTTCATACATTATCAGATCTGATTATGTCACAAGCCAGTAAAACTTCATACAGTATCAGATCTGATTATCATGCAAACAACTTTTCCACTACAATTACCACCGCTGCCATTCATGTTGATGATCTTCACTGGTTGTTATGTGAGTGTCTTATCACCAACAATTTAAGATGCAGAATAGTCCTGGCTTACCAACCATCATCCATCTCTACCCACTCAGTGGCATGCTCATTAGCACAACCATGCCTCCATTTCAGGGTTGAAATCCCATCTTAATGAGCGATCTCAGTCTACATAGGGATTAAAAGTGTGAACAGAACCTTTCAAAGAATATTCATTCACCACAAGTCTCTCCTGTCCACAGACTGGCAAACATTCAGTGGGAGACTGTGTGTGTACCAATAAATCAGACTGATGCTACTCCACTGCTGTGGTTTCATTTAAGTGATCATCGTGGCATAGCTGTAATCTTCTGTGACAAAGTGTCTAAGCTGCAGAATAATATAATTAAGAGCCTTCAGAACTCAGTGGCAGATTCACTTGAGGAATAGTTCAGCCTTTAGTGACTTCTGTTGTAAATGAACAAAGTAGTTCTAATCTGACATTAGACTATATGTAAATATTCTTCTACCAGTTCAGAATCAATTTTACCCAGTTTAAAGCAGCAGAGTCAGGGGACTCCAGCCATTTGGCTCCCTTGTGAAATGCACAACACATTCCACAACAAAAAGATAGCTTCAAAGAGGTACAAATACAGTAATTGTCTGCAAGATTACAAGCATCAGAAAATGCTGCACAAATGGGTTATCCAACCTAAGGACCAGCACATGCTAACATAGAGGGGGATAAAACTACTGGTTAGCCCTGTGGGTTCTGGGCTGAAATTAGCTGCCTCACTGGTGGGGGCAAGGAAGCTATTAAACTAACTATTATTACTAACTGTAAAGAAGTCACTGATTTCAAGATGGCTGCTGAACAGCTGCCACACATTTTATGTCAACAAATGCAAAATGTCAGAGACACATTTCCCATATTGTCAAATTATCAAATTTGTTGAACATGTTTGACTTTTATATTACTTTTCATTTCTCTGAAGTATCTTCATCAAAGATCATCAGCTTCAAGCACTGATTTATTTATTTTATTTTACTTTATTTTTCATTTGTTTACTGGGATAGTCTGACTGAGCCAAAGCCCATTTTAAGAAGAGACTTGAGGAGAAAAGCTCCAGCAAAAATCAACAAAATGTTAGCAATTAGCAATATTATCAAGATACCTTTTAACAATCAAAAATTGAGATAAGCTGAAAAAAATTAAAAAAGGCACATACAAAGGTGATTACAAATAATTCATTATAATGGATTAAGTAGAAGCAGAGTGTGAGGTCAGCATTTTCAGTGTGAATGAAAGAGGATTATAGAGGAGAAAGAAATCTTAGCAGGGAGAAGAGTGGGGAAAAATCAGCAATGCTAATGTATAAGAGGGCTCAGAGTTTAGGAGCAGGAGGCATATTGGCATGACGGAGTGGGAAAACATGGAGGTGTCACTGGACTGGAAGATGGAAGAGTAGTAGTACATGAGTGAAAAGGAAGTTTATGTAATGGTAGGGTTTGGGAAGTATGAGAATGACATATAGGACCACTTGGCACATATAGGACCACTTGGAAACTAGATATGTTTTAGGTTTTTAAGGAATCCATTTGGGTTGGATTCATTTCTGAGATCTGGAGAAATTCTACAGTTTGGATACATAACACTGTACAGTGACTCACAATGTTGGATATTGGATTTCTTTACCTTTAAGAGATTGCGGGTTTATGATCTAAGATTTCTACCTGGAGCATATTTCTCTACAATGGTGAGCTTAGAAGACATATTTTAGGTATATACAGTATTTTGTGAGTGTTTTAGTTGATAATATATCAGAAGGTGCTAAAGCTCTAATCATGCAACATTTTGCTGGACTTTACAGCTATGAGTTTTGCTGGGCATGTTTGCAGTGTATTTAGCTATTTTATTATATGTTTGTTCCAGTTTACATAGATAAGTTTTAGGTACATTGATAGAGACAGATGAAGACTAAAGCAGGGTAGATAGGATCAGTGATTGAGTTTTGGTCAGATAAGGTTTAGCTTTAAAGAACATCTAGATTTCTATGAGTTAGTGTGGTGACATAGCCAATGTGTTTGTCAAAGTGCTGTTTATTATCACTTTTAAGTCCAAGAAGTTTTATGTGGCTGACTTAGTCAATCGGTATGTTGAGCACTGATATAACAACTTGGGTGCAGGAAGAGATACAATTCTTTAAGCCACTGTGCAATGTTTGAAATGTTTGTTGGGTTCTAAGCTGTAACTGGGTCAAGGAACTGTCTGAGCAGGTAAGAGTAAAGCCATCTGCATACTGAATTAATGAGGTACTGGGGATTTTGGTATGCATGTTGTTGACAAAGTAAATGAAGAGAATGAACTTTAGGACAGATCTTTGTGAGGCACCTATATCGGAAGGATAAAAGCCTGAGATGGCTTCTGACCACTTACTTGTTTGACAGCAAACCATGTTAAGGTGCCATTACTAAGACTCATTTTGGCAAGCCTTTGAAAATGGATAGGATGGAATACAGCATCAAAGGTGCTAGAGAGAGCCAAGGCTAGCAGGGGTAAGGAGGCCACTATTTTGCATTGATAGATAGTACTAATGGAGGATAGTACCGCAGATTCAGAGCTATGTCCTAGAAGAAATCCACACTGATTGGTTAATAAAGGTTTTTTGTTGTCAGATGTTGTAAAATTTGGCTATGGGTGTATTTCTGAAGTATTTCATCACTTTTTCACTAAGGACAGCTTGACATTAATTATGTCTGCAAATTTGTAAGGCTATATGATACCGCCTTTGCCATTGCAGTGTCCTTCTGCCACATCATAAGTATACATCTCAAAAATGTCCAGCCCTTAGCTGTGGAAAACAGTAAATATTACACCATTATCTAGACAAGGACTCAAAAAATGAGTCTGGATCCTTTAATATAATGGGATTCTGTGAGGACAAGGTCGCAGTCATTAATCACGTCTGAAGAACTGCTACTCATCTCTTTCACTTTTTCATACAAAATGTTGATCTAGAGAAGTATGTAAGGAAGAAGGAAAGTTTCTCAAAAGGGGGGTTGAAAAAGCTTTTTATTATTTTTTCACTGGACAAGACTTCAACTGATTGGGTTTGTCTGATTTTAGCTTCATCTGGATGTAACTCATGGATTCAATTTCCCTTATTTCTCCCTATCAAAGTTTCTGATGAAAACTGTGGGTGCACAAATCAAAATTCACATCAGTTCTAATGGACTCCGAGATGATCATACTTTAAGTAATGGACTGTTGTATGTGTACTATTGTTACTTTCATATAATCTGTTGAGGTCCCTAGCTCAAGCCAAATTAACTAATGCAATTTTCTTTGCTCTAACTAAAGCACTGAGTTCTGGACCATATGCTGTCAAAAACATAGAATTACATTGGTCTATTGACTACCTCATGGTTAGGTCATTCAGGGGCATTACTCACTAGCCTCAGTACTCCATGCATCCAACAAATTAGTGAGTATCTCAGGGGATCTGTACTTAGACCCCTTCTGTTCTCACTCTTCATCAGTGTACTTACAATCCATTTAAAGAAATTGTGCTATTTGCTATTTTGATGACCTGACATTGTGGAAATACAACAAGGATCATTCCATTATTTTCTTCAGAATGATTTCATACCTTACTTATATCCATCAACAGTTAACAGATCTTAGACTAAAGATTAATTTTTGCAGAAAGCAAGACTCTGGAATTTTGGGATATCATAAAATAGCTGTCTTCAAAGATGCTGGACCATTTCCAGCCCAAAATGAATACCATTAAGTACCTGGGGATGTGACTTAATCCTACCACCACCTTCGCTGCACACATGAACAAAGCCACTTCCAAAATGCAGGCTTGTTTGGCAACATGCCTCAGGATCTGTAGCCTCCTCACAAAATAAATTAAGCCTGGTTAGATGAAAGGGGTTATTTTTCCACTCTCTAAAATATGGCCTGTCAGAGTTTCCCAACATACCCAGCAAATTAATAAACGGACTTCATAGAATGAAAAAATAAAGTTGGCTGATTTTCCACCAGGTCATCTTGGAGTAAACGGTACCTAATTTTGTCCAGAGTTACAGTACTTACATATGCGCTAATCTATAAAATACAAATCATGGATCATTGCATATCTCTGTACAACACCCTAAAAAACAAAAGAAGAAAACTGTGGGTAGATTAATAAACAAAATCTCAAGCTTTCATTTCACCACCTGCATTGTGCTTCTAAAGCATTTTCTGCTTAAGGGCCTCAGTGATGGAACCTCTATTTTTGTAAATTTAGGAGTTTGAAGAAATAATGTAAGCACTTCCTTACTGAAGAAGTCACCTGCTACTGTCTGTGTCATCATTCTCTTTCGGCTTTTCCCGTTAGGGGTCGCCACAGCGGATCATCTCTTTCCATTTCTTCCTATCCTCTGCATCTTGCTCTGTCACACCAACCGCCTGCATGTCCTCTCTCACCACGTCCATAAACCTTATCTTAGGCCTTCCTCTATTCCTCTTACCTGGCAGCTCCATCCTTAACATCTTTTTCCCAATATACCCATCATCCCTCCTCAGCACATGTCCAAACCAACGCAATCTCATCTCTCTTGCTTTGTCTCCAAACTGTCCAACATGAGCTGACCCTGTAATATACCGATTCCTAATCCTATCAATCCTAGTCACACCGATTGCAAATCTTAACATCTTTAACTCTGCCACATCCAGCTCTGACTCCTGCCTTTTTGTCAATGCCACTGTCTCCAACCCATATAACATAGCTGGTCTCACTACACTCTTGTAGACCTTCTCTTTCACTCTTACGGATACCCGTCTGTCACAAATCACTCCTGACACTCTTCTCCACCCATTCCACCCTGCCTGTACTCTCTTCTTCACCTCTCTTCCACATTCACCATTACTCTGAACTGTTGATCCCAAGTACTTAAACTCATCCACCTTTACCAACTCTACTCCCTGCATCCTCACCATTCCTCTACCCTCCCTCTCATTTACACACATATATTCTGTCTTAGCCCCGCTGACCCTCATTCCTCTGCTCTCTAGAGCATATCTCCACCTCTCCAGAGTCTTCTCAACCTGATTCCTACTCTCACTACAGATCACAATGTCATCTGCAAACATCATAGTACTGTCTGTGTACAGTTATTTAATTAACACTATATTCTTCTCAGTAAAATACAGATCAGGCTTTAATGCAGTCTGATCTAGAACATGCACTAATGCTTGTCAGTTTAGATAACCATAACTATCAATATTGCAATTGTATACCTGTGCGCCTTTGCGTTAATATATCTTTGCTTAAAATCTGCATATTGTATTAAAGTTTCCTTTCTTCATTTAACAAGAACAGTACTAAAAAGGACCCAAATGGTCTATAGGTATCTCTCTTTCTCCCAAAAGACAAGAATAAAAAAATAAAAAGCTATCATTAGTTATATGGTCATTTTCTGTTGTGTCATGTGACAGAATAAAACTTGTATTTTCTTGTTTTTATTTCAGGATAATGTTAATATCCTGGAATAAAAACAAATGTTACCATATCTTCTATTCAGTCTTGATGTCTATATAGCAGGCTACCTACCATATCTTCTATTCAGTCTTGATGCCTATATATCAGCTACCTACCATATCTTCTATTCGGTCTTGATGCCTATATATCAGCTACCTACCATATTTTCTATTCAGTCTTGATGCCTATATAGCAGCTACCTACCATATCGTCTATTCAGTCTTGATGCCTGTATAGCAGGCTACCTACCACACCATCTATTCAGTCTTGATGCCTATATAGCAGGTACCTACCACACCTTCTATTCAGTCTTGATGCCTATATAGCAGTTACCTACCACACCTTCTATTCAGCCTTGATGCCTATATATCAGCTACCTACCATATCTTCTATTCAGTCTTGATGCCTATACATCAGCTACCTACCATATTTTCTATCCAGTCTTGATGCCTATATAGCAGCTACCTACCATATCTTCTATTCAGTCTTGATGCCTATATAGCAGGTACCTACCACACTTTCTATTCAGTCTTGATGCCTATATAGCAGGCCACCTACCATATCTTCTATTCAGTCTTGATGCCTATATATCAGCTACCTACCATATCTTCTATTCAGTCTTGGTGCCTATATATCAGCTACCTACCATATCTTCTATTCAGTCTTGATGCCTATATAGCAGCTACCTACCATATCTTCTATTCAGTTCTTGATGCCTATATAGCAGGTACCTACCACACCTTCTATTCAGTCTTGATGCCTATATATCAGCTACCTACCATATCTTCCATTCAGTCTTGATGCCTATATATCAGCTACCTACCATATCTTTTATTCAGTCTTGATGCCTATATAGCAGGCTACCTACCATATTTTCTATTAAGTCTTGATGCCTATATATCAGCTACCTACCATATCTTCTGTTCAGTCCTGATGCCTATATAGCAGGCTACATACCATATCTTCTATTCAGTCTTGATGCCTATATATCAGCTACCTACCATATCTTCTATTCAGTCTTGATGCCTATATATCAGCTACCTACCATATCTTCTGTTCAGTCTTGATGCCTATATAGCAGGCTACCTACCATATCTTCTGTTCAGTCTTGATGCCTATATAGCAGGCTACCTACCATATCTTCTATTCGGTCTTGATGCTTATATAGCAGGTACATACCACACCTTCTATTCAGTCTTGATGCCTATATATCAGCTACCTACCATATCTTCTATTCAATCTTGATGCCTTTATATCAGCTACCTACCATATCTTCTATTCAGTCTTGATGCCTATATAGCAGCTACCTACCATATCTTCTATTCAGTCTTGATGTCTATATAGCAGGTACCTACCACACCTTCCATTCAGTCTTGATGCCTATATATCAGCTACCTACCATATCTTCTATTCAGTCTTGATGCCTATATATCAACTACCTACCATATCTTCTATTCAGTCTTGATGCCTATATAGCAGGTACCTACTAAACCTTCCATTCAGTCTTGATGCCTATATATCAGCTACCTACCATATCTTCTATTCAGTCTTGATGCCTATATATCAGCTACCTACCATATCTTCTATTCAGTCTTGATGCCTATATATCAGCTACCTACCACATCTTCTATTCAGTCTTGATGCCTATATAGCAGGCTACCTACCATATCTTCTATTCAGTCTTGATGTCTATGTAGCAGGCTACCTACCATATCTTCTATTCAGTCTTTATGCCTATATGTCAGCTACCCACCATATATTCTATTCAGTCTTGATGCCTATATAGCAGGCTACCTACCATATCTTCTATTCAGTCTTGATGCCTATATAGCAGGCTACCTACCGTATCTTCTATTCAGTCTTGATGCCTATATAGCAGGCTACCTACCATATCTTCTATACAGTCTTGATGCCTATATATCAGCTACCTACCATATCTTCTATTCAGTCTTGATGCCTATATAGCAGGCTACCTACTATATCTTCTATTCAGTCTTGGTGCCTATATATCAGCTACCTACCATACCTTCTATTCAGTCTTGATGCCTATATAGCAGGCTACCTACCATAGCTTCTATTCAGTCTTGATGCCTATATATCAGCTACCTACCATATCTTCTATTCAGTCTTGATGCCTATATATCAGCTACCTACCACACCTTCTATTCAGTCTTGATGCCTATATATCAGCTACCTACCATATCTTCTATTCAGTCTTGATGCCTATATATCAGCTATCTACCATATCTTCTATTCAGTCGTGATGCCTATATATCAGCTACCTACCATATCTTCTATTCAGTCGTGATGCCTATATATCAGCTACCTACCATATCTTCTATTCAGTCTTGATGCCTATATATCAGCTACCTACCACACCTTCTATTCAGTCTTGATGCCTATATAGCAGCTTCCTACCATATCTTCTATTCAGTCTTGATGCCTGTATAGCAGGCTACCTACCACACCTTCTATTCAGTCTTGATGCCTATATATCAGCTACCTACCATATCCTATATTCAGTCTTGATGCCTATATAGCAGGCTACCTACCATATCTTCTATTCAGTCTTAATGCCTATATATCAGCTACCTACCATATCTTCTATTCAGTCTTGATGCCTTTATGGCAGGCTACCTACCATATCTTCTATTCAGTCTTGATGCCTGTATATCAGCTACCTACCATATCTTCTATTCAGTCTTGATGCCTGTATAGCAGGCTACCTACCACACCTTCTATTCAGTCTTGATGCCTATATATCAGCTACCTACCATATCTTCTATTCAGTCTTGATGCCTATATAGCAGGTACCTACCACACCTTCTATTCAGTCTTGATGGCTATATATCAGCTACCTACCATATGTTCTATTCAGTCTTGATGCCTATATATCAGCTACCTACTGCACCTTCTATTCAGTCTTGATGCCTATATATCAGCTACCTACCATATCTTCTATTCAGTCTTGATGCCTATATATCAGCTACCTACCACACATTCTATTCAGTCTTGATGCCTATATATCAGCTACCTACCACACATTCTATTCAGTCTTGATGCCTATATATCAGCTACCTACCACACCTTCTATTCAGTCTTGATGCCTATATATCAGCTACCTACCATATCTTCTATTCAGTCTTGATGCCTATATATCAGCTACCTACCACACCTTCTATTCAGTCTTGATGCCTATATATCAGCTACCTACCATATGTTCTATTCAGTCTTGATGCCTATATATCAGCTACCTACCACACCTTCTATTCAGTCTTGATGCCTATATATCAGCTACCTACCATATCTTCTATTCAGTCTTGATGCCTATATATCAGCTATCTACCACACATTCTATTCAGTCTTGATGCCTATATATCAGCTACCTACCACACATTCTATTCAGTCTTGATGCCTATATATCAGCTACCTACCATATCTTCTATTCAGTCTTGATGCCTATATATCAGC
Organism: Protopterus annectens; assembly: GCF_019279795.1. Lineage (NCBI taxonomy): Eukaryota > Metazoa > Chordata > Ceratodontiformes > Protopteridae > Protopterus > Protopterus annectens. The sequence goes on from NC_056734.1 coordinate 490,277,533, forward strand.
TACCTACCATATCTTCTTTTCAGTCTTGATGCCTATATAGCAGCTACCTACCATATCTTCTATTCAGTCTTGATGCCTATATATCAGCTACCTACCATATCTTCTATTCAGTCTTGATGCCTATATAGCAGCTACCTACCATATCTTCTATTCAGTCTTGATGCCTGTATAGCAGACTACCTACCACACTTTCTATTCAGTCTTGATGCCTATATATCAACTACCTACCATATCTTCTATTCAGTCTTGATGCCTATATAGCAGGCTACCTACCATATCTTCTGTTCAGTCTTGATGCCTATATATCAGCTACCTACCATATCTTTTATTCAGTCTTGATGCCTATATAGCAGGCTACCTACCATATCTTCTATTCAGTCTTGATGCCTAGATATCAGCTACCTACCATATCTTCTATTCAGCCTTGATGCCTATATATCAGCTACCTACCACACCTTCTATTCAGTCTTGATGCCTATATATCAGCTACCTACCATATCTTCTATTCAGTCTTGATGCCAATATATCAGCTACCTACCACACATTCTATTCAGTCTTGATGCCTATATAGCAGCTACCTACTATATCTTCTATTCTGTCTTGATGCCTATATATCAGCTACCTACCACACCTTCTATTCAGTCTTGATGCCTATATATCAGCTACCTACCACACCTTCTATTCACTCTTGATGCCTATATAACAGTAGCTCTACGGCTATAACTTACTTTCAAAATCGTTAATCTGCTGCTCTCCATCTTTCCCTGTATACTGCAACACTGCATTGTTCACACATTCGCTGTTATCCCATGTCATCAATTGTATTCTTGTTTGGCTTATGTACTTAAAATCGAATATCTGTATAACTAGTACTATTTTACTGTATCACCCATTCTGTAATGTAGTGTTCTGTACCATCGCTGCATGATTTCTATATTTTGATTCTGTAGCTTTATGATGTTGTTTGTTTTTGGAAATTTCTCCCCAGGCCTCTACTAAAAACATCTCACCCTGGCCTAGTAGACCTCCCAGTAAACAAATGTAAATAAATAAATAAATAAAAATATGTGGGTATAGTACAGTTTTGCTCCTTCATGTTATGATTGTACCACTTTGATATCTTCAGCATGGAGTGCTAAATATTTTATAGCTTTATAAAAGTACAAAGTACAGGGCATGTAAGCAGATGATTTAGTGTATGAAAGTGCCCGTATAAGTTTCCTTCATATGATATACATCCATCTCTGAGTTCTTACCAATACTTATACAAACAGCAATTTTTCCAGTATAACCGTCAAATTATTCCGAAGATTCTTAGTTGGTCTGATGTGGAAACAGACAAAAAATATATATCTGTAAAAATATGGAAATGAAAGTATGACCAGTTGTGATTTTAGACTCTTGTCCTCATTAATAGAACATGGGGAAGTTATTCTTAAGACGTCAAAATTCCACCAGTAATTTAGTTATTATTGTTGGCTGTCTCCACCATATCATTAAACTGTGGCCAGCATTCTATGTCCTCATATCCTTTTTATAGTCGCAATTAATGGTATATTCTACAAAACCAGATGTATTTGATTATTTCACATCCTTGACAACTTTATGACAATATTGCTACGTCCTAATCTGATCCAAGGCACCGTATTCTGGTTTGGGGTAATTATGAAATCTGCAATAATAATAACCCAGAAACAATGCCTATGTCTTTCAATAGCAGATTTTCAAAAACATTTATATATGCATTACTTTTAATTGCACAGAAGCAAAAAAAAAAAAAAAAAAAAAAAATAGAGAGAGATTTGCATTTACCATTGTAACCCTATTTTTCATTATCTTTGAGAACTAGCTTGTGTCCACATAATTTTTAAGTCAGGGAAACAGTTTAAGCATAAGTTAAACATAACTCCCTTCCCCGGTATGATTAAACAGAATATGTTATCATATGGTGTAGGCGGTAAAAGTTCATCCGTGAACTGTGGCCTCTCTCTGTACTATTTTGTCTCTGCAGTGAAGGCTTTTACTGATGCTGTGCCTAGCACTGTGATAAAAATGTATTGTAAGGCTTACAAGAACACCAAATTCAAGAAGCACAGACATATCAAAGACATTTCTGTCATATTATACAGCCCAATAACATTGATGTTTACTCTGTCACTAAGGTTGTGACTAGCACAGTGTGGTTGGAAGATGATCTACTAAATGTTAAACTATTTTTCTGATGGATTTCAAATTGTATAGTCTCATGTGCAATATAACCATCATTATTGGATATGTGGTTTTATATGTAGCCAAGGAATTCGTCTCTTGAGAGTCTTGCTGATTGATCTACATTACAGTGAAACGGTTTTATGTTCTGTACAGTTATACTAAACCCAAAATCAGTACCTTAAGAACAGTGTTTTGTAACTGGAGTAGCTCTTTCAAGATCAAGACAGCAGTACATGAATTTTGAATATGCCCTGCTGCAACTAACCCACTCGTCTTTCTGTTATACTGGTTTTAGTTTTTTTTTTTTTTTTGTTAAATGCTTAAATATTTATTTTATTGTCACTGGCTATCTGTGATGAATTGTTTCAGACAATTGCTTTTTTCATCAGTATGTCTATGCATTGCTTACTTATTAAACAGGACTTAGCCTCAGAGATTAAATTATTGCAAGAGGTAGGCAATGTTAAAACATCTCAACTTTTTAATATTATCTGAGTATTGGTATGCTACATTAGAGCAATATACAGGAATATTTGGCTGCTAGCAGCTAGCATCTGTAACATTTCGTATCATACATGCACTACAAAAGAGCATGATGGGAAAGTTACTGTTCAGCAGTGCCAGAGAGATGCGTTGTTTTATTCATAAAGGAGGGCCCTAAATGATGAAACTAGATACTCTTAGTATGGATAACATGTCATTTACCAGCACCTCTGATCTGATGTTTTACTACTATGTAGCAGCATTAAGAAAGACATTTCTAGTTTTATTTTAATAATGTTATTGTATGGGACTATTTTTCATTCCAGTAACACTGCATGAAATCAGTTCAATAAAGGCATGTAAAACAGTATTACACATGTACATGAATGGAGTAATTTGCTCCGAACTCTGCTGGACTGAACTAAGAGCTACTAATAATCTGTCTGAAATAATTTACTCTTTGGCACAATACTTTTATTTTTATCTTATAAAACATGATCTATTTTATATTAACACCACATGACCACAAGTGGACTATGATGGTCTGAGGACAATAGTGACAGTTTTATATTTTATTTTTAATGTACATTGCCAAAACTTTCACCAAAATTTAAACCTTTTTTTTTGCTGACTAGTACTTCTTCAACTTTACATATGCTGAAGGTTGTATTTTCTGTTTATTTTACTGGCAACTTTGATTTGCTTTTCCTATTGATATGATATATTAAGCTATAGGAAGTACTAACACTCTTTTGCAAGTTTATAACATACTTTAGTACCTTATGAGAATATTTGTGAATGCCTTGATCATTTGTTTGATGTTAGCACTATATGATCACAAGTAGACTGTGACGATCTATTTTACGTTAGTACCACCTGAACACAAGTGGACTACAATGATCTGAGGACAATAGTGACAGTGTTTTATTTTTTTATTTTTAATATATATTGTGACAGTATGAGGTACTGCCAGGTAGGCAAGGATAAGTAGGGGAGTGGATGTGTAACATATGCCAGCACAGCTAGCTGGAATTTTGTAAAGAATTATATGTCATTTATTTAACAGACTAACAGACTTATTTGTACAGATGCTTGTGCTGAAAAATGTATTTGTAAAGCTGATTGTGTTAAAAATGCACCAAAACTGGGTCCTGCTGACAGGAAAAAAACTATACATGCATGTAGTAACTGATTAAATGCATGCATTGTAACTGTTGAAATGAATACGTTGTAACAGAGAAGAGGTTAATCTCAATCCACCTGACTTTGAGAAATAGTAAGAAATTAAATTACTGGGCCTAGGCCACAAAGATGCTATCTCACAGTTTTGAATGAAGTCAGAGATGCAATGTCTGTAAGAACCATGGTTTGTTAGTCTCTGTAGGAGGAGTAGAAGTTTATAATTGTTTTATGATTTCCAAAATCTGGACCCAGATCTGAGCAAAGCTCTTGTTTGTGTATTATTGACATATAGGTGGTAAAGCCTGGCAGTTTCTAGCAATGGGGGTTGCATGGGAACCAGAAGTCAGATGACCAGATGTATGTGATGTCATTCTGTACAGAAATAATGTTTTAATTGAGACTAATGTCTCAGAGCAGTCTGTTTCTTGGAACCTGACATGGAAGGATCCCTCACCTTGCTCTATTAAGTAAGTAGGAACGGTAATTCTCTAGATCAGTCAGGGAAATACAGTGAGAATAATTAAGCATTGTTTTTTCTGTAACTGTGTTATTTTTAATATTTCCTGCAATTGAAACTCTTGTGTTTAATATAAATAGATATTTCATATTTTCATTTTATTTTATTCTTCTTCGTTTTCTTTCGGCTTTTCCCAGTTAGGGGGTCACCACAGGAGATCATCTGTCCGCTCATGATTGGCAGTGGAGTTTTACAGTGTCGAGTTGCCAGCCCAGTGCCCAACCTTCCACAGAAGGCACACACACACACACACACACACACACACACACACACACACACACACACACACGCACACACACACACACACACACACACACACACACACACACACACACACACACACACACACACACACACTCTGACACCTAGGGCCAATTTAGAGTGTCCAGTTCACCTACTGCATGTCTTTGGGATGTAGGAGGAAACTGGAGCACCCAGAGGAAACCCACGTGACCACAGGGAGGACATGCAGACTCTGCACAGAAGGCACACCAGCTGAGAATCAAACCAGAGAACCTCTTGCTGTGAGGCAGCAATGCTAACCGCTGCACCACCGTGGCCGCCCTTTATTATTTATTATTAAATATAGTTAAACTTTCATTGTTGCTGGTCCTTTAGAGAAATATTTTAACCTTTGAGAGTAATTACATTTATTGGTGACACTGTGGCCACTGCTGAAGCCTGGCTATTTGGTCAACATTACCATTTGTATTAATTTTACTTTCACTAAGTATAATTGTGTACCCTTGGAGTGTCTGGTCGCAGTAACTACTTTATAGTCTGGGAAGAAGGGGGCATAGCTAGTAAGCCTGTGCCAGTCTTTCCCAGGTGTGTGTGTGCATGTGTATGTGTATGTGTGTGTGAGTGTGTGTGTGTCAGCTGGTTTGGGCAGGACACAAATCACTGGTTTCACAGAGTGGATGCTGGAGTTCTTGGCTTGGACGCTAGGCTGAGGACTTAGCTCAACAGTTGTGCTAATAGGGAGTCTTACTGGGGACTTGGGGAGAGACAGAGAGAGAAACCCAGACCCTGTGCTGGGTGCTTTCCCTGTGTGCTCCTAAGGGAAATTGTGTTTGAGGCAGAGAGCTGCATCTGGAAATACTGGGTGCATCCATTTTTGTTCCAAGTGACTATCTCTCTACAGTGTCAGTGGTAAGGATTCAGACTCCTTGATTACTGGCCCAGAGTGAGGAAGTCACATATTGCTGAACAGTGGTGTGGATATTAATTGAACTTCTGCAGCCTGTAAACAGCTGTCACTGAAGGTGGGTGTACTGTCAAGCAGTCACAAGGTAAACATTTGGAGCTTCTTTTCACAACAGTTTTATTTATTTTTTTGTTAGTTTAGTTTAGTCAAGGAAAGCAGACAAAGATGTCAGCATAGGATTATGACAAGCTGACAACCAGTTGGCCAAGGTGTGTGATGCTAAGGGACTGCTGCATGCCAGCTCAACTAAAGAGGAAATAATTTCAGCTTTAGTCACAGCTTAGACCAACAACCAGGAGGATAACCAGTCTGGTGAGGAATTTGCAGCCCTCAGAAACAGAACAGTTCACCTTTTCCTCAGAGGACTTAGAACTCATTTGGAGTTAAAGAGACTTGAACTGGAATCAGCAGAGTGACTGCAGTGTTTGGAGGCTGAAGAAAATGAGAAGCAGCATCAACATGAGAGGGAGGGGCTGACTCTTCACCAGTGCCATGGGGGTAATGGGGAGAATGAGAAGCAGCATCAACATGAGAGGGAGATGCTGACTCTTCACCAGTGCCGTGGGGGTAATGGGGAGAATGAGAAGCAGCATCAACATGAGAGGGAGATGCTGACTCTTCACCAGTGCCGTGGGGGTAATGGGGAGAATGAGAAGCAGCATCAACATGAGAGGGAGATGCTGACTCTTCACCAGTGCCGTGGGGGTAATGGGGAAAATGAGAAGCAGCATCAACATGAGAGGGAGAGGCTGACTCTTCACCAGTGCCGTGGGGGTAATGGGGAAAGTGAGAAGCAGCATCAACATGAGAGGGAGATGCTGACTCTTCACCAGTGCCGTGGGGGTAATGGGGAAAATGAGAAGCAGCATCAACATGAGATGGAGATGCTGACTCTTCACCAGTGCCGTGGGGGTAATGGGGAAAATGGGAAGCAGCATCAACATGAGAGGGAGATGCTGACTCTTCACCAGTGCCGTGGGGGTAATGGGGAGAATGAGAAGCAGCATCAACATGAGAGGGAGATGCTGACTCTTCACCAGTGCCGTGGGGGTAATGGGGAGAATGAGAAGCAGCATCAACATGAGAGGGAGATGCTGACTCTTCACCAGTGCCGTGGGGGTAATGGGGAAAATGAGAAGCAGCATCAACATGAGAGGGAGATGCTGACTCTTCACCAGTGCCGTGGGGGTAATGGGGAGAATGAGAAGCAGCATCAACATGAGAGGGAGAGGCTGACTCTTCACCAGTGCCGTGGGGGTAATGGGGAAAATGAGAAGCAGCATCAACATGAGAGGGAGAGGCTGACTCTTCACCAGGGTCATGGAGGCAATGGGGAGAATGAGAAGCAGCATCAACATGAGAGGGAGATGCTGACTCTTCACCAGTGCCGTGGGGGTAATGGGGAGAATGAGAAGCAGCATCAACATGAGAGGGAGAGGCTGACTCTTCACCAGTGCCGTGGGGGTAATGGGGAGAATGAGAAGCAGCATCAACATGAGAGGGAGAGGCTGACTCTTCACCAGTGCCGTGGGGGTAATGGGGAAAATGAGAAGCAGCATCAACATGAGAGGGAGAGGCTGACTCTTCACCAGGGTCATGGAGGCAATGGGGAGAATGAGAAGCAGCATCAACATGAGAGGGAGATGCTGACTCTTCACCAGTGCCGTGGGGGTAATGGGGAGAATGAGAAGCAGCATCAACATGAGAGGGAGATGCTGACTCTTCACCAGTGCCGTGGGGGTAATGGGGAGAATGAGAAGCAGCATCAACATGAGAGGGAGAGGCTGACTCTTCACCAGTGCCGTGGGGGTAATGGGGAGAATGAGAAGCAGCATCAACATGAGAGGGAGATGCTGACTCTTCACCAGGGTCATGGAGGTAATGGGGAGAATGAGAAGCAGCATCAACATGAGAGGGAGATGCTGACTCTTCACCAGTGCCGTGGGGGTAATGGGGAGAATGAGAAGCAGCATCAACATGAGAGGGAGAGGCTGACTCTTCACCAGGGTCATGGAGGTAATGGGGAAAATGAGAAGCAGCATCAACATGAGAGGGAGATGCTGACTCTTCACCAGGGTCATGGAGGTAATGGGGAGATTGAGAAGCAGCATCAACATGAGAGGGAGATGCTGAATCTTCACCAGTGCCGTGGGGGTAATGGGGAGAATGAGAAGCAGCATCAACATGAGAGGGAGATGCTGACTCTTCACCAGTGCCGTGGGGGTAATGGGGAAAATGAGAAGCAGCATCAACATGAGAGGGAGAGGCTGACTCTTCACCAGTGCCATGGGGGTAATGGGGAGAATGTGAAGCAGCATCAACATGAGAGGGAGATGCTGACTCTTCACCAGTGCTGTGGGGGTAATGGGGAAAATGAGAAGCAGCATCAACATGAGAGGGAGAGGCTGACTCTTCACCAGGGTCATGGAGGTAATGGGGAGAATGAGAAGCAGCATCAACATGAGAGGGAGATGCTGACTCTTCACCAGTGCCGTGGGGGTAATGGGGAGAATGAGAAGCAGCATCAACACGAGAGGGAGAGGCTGACTCTTCACCAGTGCCGTGGGGGTAATGGGGAGAATGAGAAGCAGCATCAACATGAGAGGGAGAGGCTGACTCTTCACCAGTGCCGTGGGGGTAATGGGGAAAATGAGAAGCAGCATCAACATGAGAGGGAGAGGCTGACTCTTCACCAGGGTCATGGAGGCAATGGGGAGAATGAGAAGCAGCATCAACATGAGAGGGAGATGCTGACTCTTCACCAGTGCCGTGGGGGTAATGGGGAGAATGAGAAGCAGCATCAACATGAGAGGGAGAGGCTGACTCTTCACCAGGGTCATGGAGGTAATGGGGAAAATGAGAAGCAGCATCAACATGAGAGGGAGAGGCTGACTCTTCACCAGGGTCATGGAGGTAATGGGGAAGGGAATTACCAAACACCAAAAGCAATAAATATCAGTACATTCCTTCCACAGGTTACAGAGGATGATACTTTTGATAGCTATATTCATATATTTTAAAGAGTATGTAAACAGTATAATGTTGATCAAGGGCTCTGAGTATGGTTCCTGACCCCCCTTACTCCATGGTAAAGCTGTAACTGCTTTTTATAAGTTGTCTGATATTGATTTTTTAATCTGTGAAAATGTAAAGAAATATTTACTTGAATGTTTTATATTAATCCTGAAGCTTACAGAAAACGTTTTATGAGCATACAGTAGATGCAAGACAGATGAAAGTTTATGTGATTATATTGCTGAATTAAGTACTTATTTTCCTAGGATTGTGAGTGAGTGTCAGGTCACCACTTTTGAAGGGCTGGCAGACCTTTTAGTGAGGGAACAAGACCTTAGCACTCTGCCTGAGGATATGAGAATCTGGTTAGCAGACCGATAATGTAACTCTGCAGATGAACTGGGGAAAAAAGGGGATTGCTACTTAGCGAGCAGGGCATCACTGCATAAGAAGGGGATACTCAGTGCTGCACATGGATATAAGGAAACCCATGGTGGGCAGCCTAAACCACCCCAACAGAATCCCTCAGTAACAGGAGAAGCCACTAGTTCAGGTACACAGCCAGGATCAAGGACTAAATGTTTTAAATGTAACCAGTGGGGCTATGTATCATATAGATATTCATCGGAGGCAAGGTCGGAAGCAAAAGGTGTGGAAGCCAGCAAGTGGGAATAACAGTATGCTAGTGGTAAATTTTCCTGGAGACAATGGGTGTTCCAAACTATCACCAAAGTTTATATCAGATCTTAGTGGATGGAAAACAGGCCACTTCTAAGAGATACACAGCCTCTGACATAACCATTGTGAAGCCTGCAGTGATTAAAGAAAAGTAATACTTGCTCGGGCAGTCCACTCTAGTCAGAGCTTTAGGATGGACCCCATTCCAAATACCTTTGGCTAGGGTTCACCTTGACTGGGAGGGTGGAAAAGGAAGCAAGCAAGTAGGTGTGCATGAGGATATCCTTGCAGATGTCCTGTTAGGGAATGATTTTGATAATGCAGTACCTGGTGTGCATGCAGTTACATGTAGTCAGGCTTGGAGGCATGTGGATCTGGTAGCCTGGGGAAACCCTGACAGTCACCGCATCTGAAGCCAGGGCTGGTGAGGTGGCTATTTCAGGAAGGCAGCTACCCTGTTGTAGTGAGCGTGAAGATGAGCTACAGGTGCTGATAGCTAGTGATGTTAACTTGAACAGAGTGACTGCAAGGGCAGAGGTGAGTGGCAGTACCCAGGCTGACAGTGAGGCACCACTGTCAGATGATACCAGACTTCTTGGGAAAGGGGAACTGGGAAGAGTCACAAAAGTAGAGCTGAGACAGGCTCAGTTATCAGATCCTACATTACAAGGCTTGAGGGAGGTAGCTAAGGAGGAACATGATTGTCAAGAAAAAGGGGAGGCTGTATACTGGAACAAAGGGTTACTGCACAGACAGTGGACCACTGATGGAGGGCTAGAGGGTGATGTAATACAGCAGCTGGTAGTGCCTAGAGCCTACCATCTGGCATTTCTAGCCATAGTCCATGACATTCCTTTTGCAGGTAATGTGGGCATAAACCATACCAAGAGACATATTATGCAGAACTTTTCTTGGCCTGGGGTTGCAAGGGATGTAACAGGGTACTGCAAGACCTGTGACCAGTGCCAAAAAGTAGGCAAGGCAGGAGACAAGGCCAAAGCTGCTTTGATGTCTTTACCTATGATAGAGGAGCCATTTCAGAGGGTAGCTATGGATATTGTGGGGCTTATGAGTACCCCAAGTTCCACAGGGAAGAAGCATATCCTGTTGTTAGTAGATTATGCTACTAGATACCCTGACACTGTGGCTCTGTCCTCCACTGAGGCAGAGAAGGTAGCAAATGCTTTGCTAGAGATTTTTAGTAGGGTAGGTTTCCAGAGAGAAATACTGATTGACAGAGGTGCCAATTTTATGTCAGACCTGCTGGCTTGTCCGTGGAAGTGCTGTTGGGTGAAGCACCTAAAGAACACCCTCCAATGGTCTTGTGGCGAGGTTAAACTCTGCACTATTGACCATGCCATGGACATTTGCAGACCAGTTTAGGAGAGATTGGGACAAATATTTGCCCCATCTGCTGCTTGCTTACAGAGAGGTACCCCTGGAATCCACAAGTTTTCACCCTTTGAGTTGCTGTATGGGCATATGGTGAGGGGGCCTTTAGATTTGATTCATGATGAATGGGAAGGTGAGTGTGACTCCCACAAGGAGTCTGTTATGTCATATGTCCTAAACCTCAGGATATGGCTTAAGGAACTCATAGGCTTGGCCCAGGACAACCTGGTAAGACCCCAACAGCAGAAAAAAGTCTAGTATTACAGGAATGCTCGAGCCCAAGAATATGCTATGGGCCAGCAGGTTTTGGTTCTCATTCCTGTCAGACACAATAAGGAGCAGGCAGCTTGGGAGGGACCCTTCAAAGTGGTAAGGAAGGTCAATGATGTTAACTACATGGTAGAACTGCTAGGCAGGAGGCAGGGGCACAAACTGTACCATGTTAACATGATGAAACCTTACATTGATAGGGATGACCTGATGCTGAGTATTTGCAGTGGATGGCAGGAGGATTTAGGGATCTCATGAGTGAGGCTTGGACTGCCACCTCAGTGGAAGGGGTAGCAATGTGCCAGCAGCTATCCCCTACCCAGGTTTGAGAAATCCGAGCAGTATTACAGGAGTATGGGGAAATGTTCACTGGGATACAGGAAGTGTTGGAAGTGGGAGCAATCCAGGAGTCCAGCAGTCCCTGGTCCTCCCCGGTGATGCTGATACTAAAGAAAGATGGCAGCACTAGGTTCTGTGTGGACTACGGGAAACTAAATAGTTAGACAGAGTCAGATGCTTACCCCCATGCCTAAGACAGATAAAGCTTTAGAGCAGCTTGGTGGGGCTAAGTATCTGACCACTATTGATCTGACCAAAAGCTACTGCAGGTGCCCTTGACTCCCACTGTTAAAGAGAGGTCAGCCTTTGTGACTCCTTTTGGATTATATGAGTTCACAAAGATGCCCTTTGGGATGCAAAATGCCCCAGTGACATTCCAGAGACTGGTAGATCATATCCTAGCAGGGGCAGGAGATTATGTCCTTGCTTACCCGGATGATATTTCTATTTACAGCCATTCCTAACATGAGCACATTCAGCATGTCAGGATGGTCCTGGGCAGACTGCAAAAGCAGGGTTGACCATTAAACCTAGCAAGTGTTAGGTGGGTATGGCAGAGGTCTCCTACCTGACACATAGAGTGGGGAGTGGTAAGATCAGGCAAGAACCTGTTGAAGTGGAAGCCATTCAGGCATGGCCTGCCCCAGTTACTAAAAAGTAGGAGAGTGCATTCTTGGGGAGGCATGTTCCCAATTATAGTACAATACCTGCTCCCCTTACAGACCTGACAAGGAAAAACAGGCCAGATAAGGTAGTGTGGACCCCAGCCTGTGAGCAGGCATTACAAAAGCTTAAAGGGGCTTTGGGAGGACCCCCTGTGTTAGCCAGTCCAGATTACTGCAAATAATTTGTTGTGCAGGTGGATGCTTTGAACCATGGGGTGGGGCTGTACTCAGCCAGGTTTCTTCAGTGGGAGAAGAGCACCCAGTGGCATATCTCAGCCGTAGACTCCAACCTATGGAGGAATGTTATGCAATTGTAGAAAAATAATGTTTAGTCATAGTATGAGCACTGCAGAAACTTCAACACTACCTATATGGAAAGAAATTCATGTAGTTACAGTCCACAATCCATTAATATGGTTACACTGAGATAGCCAGCAAAATGCCAAGTTACTAATGTGGAGTCTAGGGTTGCATACATATGATAAGACAGTGCAGCACTGTAGTGGGGTTAGCAATACCAATGCAGATGGGATATCAAGACAGGGTATGGGTTAATGTATTCCCAGATAGCCTCATGCCTCTCATGCAATGTTTCTCAAGGGTCACTTGAAAAACTAGCTTGAGTCTTCAAAGGGGGAGAGAATAATATGTGATGTCCCCACTCTGACACTGTAGAGGGACATTCACTTGGAACAAAAATGGATGCACCCAGTATTTCCAGATGCAACTCTCTGCATCAAGCACATTTTCCCTTAGGAGCACACAAGGAACACACTCAGCCCATGGTCTGAGTTTCTGCCCCTGTCTCTCCCCAGGTCCCCAAAAGGCTTTGCACTGGGACAACTGTTGAGTTAAGTCCTCAGCTGAGTGTCCAAGCCAAGTCCTCCAGCACCCCCTCTGTGAAGCTAGTGTTTTGTATCCCTGCCCCAAGCATCTGACACACACAGTCTTTGAGATATGATTTGCGCACAGACACACACACACACACACACACACACACACACACACACACACACACACACACACACACACACACACACACACACACACACACACACACCTGGGAAAGGCTGACACATGCTTACTAGCTGTGCCCCCTTCTGCCCAGACTATAAGCTAGTTACTGCCACCAAACACTCCCAAGCTACTCTATGGCTCATACAAGGGTACCGAATTATACTGAGTAAAATTAATATTAATACAAATAGTAATGTTGTCCAAACAGCCAGGCTTCAGGAGTGTCCACCCCTCAGTGTCACTAATAGATATAAGTACTCTCAAAGGTTAAAATATTTCTCCAAAGGACCAGCCACAATGAAATGTTTATATATATTTAACAATAAATAATACAATTATTTATTTATTTTATTTTACATTTGTTGACCGGGCTAGTCTAACTGGACATATGTCCATTTTCAGTAGAGGCCCGGGGAGATAAGCTCTGAGGAAGCAAAATACAATCACTTACACAAAAAATTAATGTGTACAATGAACATTGCAGGTACAGAACAGAGAAAAGCCACAGAGGTCATTTGTTTATAGCATAGTGCTAAAATATACAGATGGAGTTAGTACAATACAAAGTTAGTTGCAATACATGTAAAAAGATAGCAGCCGAGTTATATAATGTATTAGTAAACAAGTTGTGATAAAGAAAAAGTAGGAGCTGAAATATACAGTATATGAGTAAAAGTAGTCTCCATTAATAAATTCTGAGGATGTGAGTAAAAATATCTTGAAGGACTAGGTCAGTTGTTTCTAAGAAAAGGAACAAGACTATTGAGAAGAGGAGGGTAGGAGATCCAAGTAAGAGCAGTAGTAGATCAGTCAGGTTTAGTACATGGGGCACAACCAGTGTGTTCTGAGGAAAAGTTTCAGGATGTTTTTAAAGAGTCATATAGAGGGAAGAGAGGAAAGTTTGCCAGGAAGAAGGTTCCAGGATTTTTCAACAGTATTAGAGAAAAGAGAGTCCCCAGCCCTGTTGTTTGATTTACAAATATATAACAAGAAGTTTATGTGCTGAACATAAGGTCTTTAAATTGTTGTGGGGGATAATGAGGGTAGATAGTATAGGGGTATTGGTAGGATGGTAGAGGGTTTTGTGAGCAATGGTAAGTTGGTGAAATTTAAGCTGATTTTGTAATTCAAGCCATCCTAGTTGCTTTAGGGTAATGCAGTGGTAAAAATATGAAATATATATGTACTGTAAACACCAGAGTTTCAGTCAGTAGAAATATTAAAAATAACACAGCTGGAAAGATTCACACAGTTACAGAAAACCATACTTAACTATTCTCACTATATTTTCCTGACTGATCTAGCAAATGACTGTTCTTACTTACTTAACAGAGCAAGGCAAGATGGAGTAGGGATCTTTCTATGTCAGGTTTCAAGAAGCAGACTGCTCTGAGACATCAGTCTCACCTAATATTAAAACAGTATTTCTATACAGGATGATATAACATACATCTGATCTTCTGACTTCTGGTTCCCATGCAATCCCCCACTGCTAGAAACTGCCAGGATTTAGCACCTACATGTCAATAATACACACACAAGAGCTTTGCTCAGATCTGGTGCAGCTTCAGGAAGTCATAGATCAATAACAAACTTCTACTCCTCCTACAGAGACTAACAAACCATGGTTCTTACAGACACTGTGAGATATCTTTATGGCATAGGCCTAGTAATTTAATTTCTTCCTATTTTTCAAAGTTAACTGTAGCTGAGCTTACCCTCTTCTCTTCCAGTATCCTCTGTTACAATGTATTCATTCCAACAGTTACAATGCATACATTTAATCAGTTACTACATGCATGTATTTTTCTATTCTGTTGGCAGGACCCACTGTTGGCAAATTTTTAACACAATCAGCTTTACAAATACATTTTTTGGCACAAACATCTGTACAAATCAGTTTGATATACAAATGACATATAATTCTTTACAAAATTCCAGGTAGCTGTGTTGGCATATGTTACATACCCACTGCCTTACTTCTCCTGGCATTGCTGGCAGTACCTGATATTGTCACACCAAAATTAAAACATTTTTTACTGACTAGTACTTCTTCAACTTTACATATGCTGAAGGTTGCATTTTCTGTTCATTTTACTGGCAATTTTGATTTTCTTTTCCTGTTGATATTATATATTAAGTTATATGAACTACTGACACTCACTTTGCAAGTTTATGACATACTTTAGCACTTTATGAGAATATTTGTGAATGCCTTGATCATCTTCCAATGGGTTCCTCATACTATTCTTGTTTGCCATGAATTTCCCCTCGTATTATCCAATTTTTCCATAAAGAACTTTTTAAAAAATACAACATCCAGTATTCATTTATTCTGTAGCAAACTACCAAAACCCATTTGGAATATAAAAGTATGACTACTGGGTTCCAGTTCCCAAATAATAATTCTAATTTTGGAAGAACAGCAGGTACTGATCCCCCCTCACTATTCAGTTACTCTAATAAAGAAGAGTGCATCCTCCTTTTTAGATATTTTTGATATCTCTTTCACCCTTTTCTGATGTCATAGTTTGAAGTGATTCACAATGATTTTAGGCTATAAATCTACCAGATCTCAGTCCTTGAAATGTAGAAAATGATCCTTATACTTTTCCTGTGCTTTTTTGATATGTAGGAAGCAATTCATCTCCATCACCCTCTTTGGACAATCCAGGTTGCTGAAAAAGAGGCTGGTGGGTATAGATCAATGGATGAAGTTTGTTGTTTTTTTGTTGGTGGGGGAAATACCTTACTGGAAATGCTTTAGTTATGCTGGATGTCATGAACTACAAAATGTGAGCATAATCATTAGCAAAGGTGGAGTAATTTAATATTATTGGTTCATTTTTGGTAGCTGAAGAGTTATTTAATGTCCCTGTTAAGCATTTTATTGATTGCTAAAACTGATTGGGTCTAGACTAGTTTTGTTCCTATTTCTGTCTTAAATACAGGACTTTTGTAGCATTTGTTGCAATTCTTGGTTCTTTTCCTTAAGCTCAGAAAAGTTTGGTGTAGCACTGACAGAACCTTCCAAGTGTACAGCAATGGCTTATCCTCTACTGCTGGTACACTTAATACAGGTGCACTGTAAGGGTCTGTGCTAGGTCCTCTCCTTTCCTCTTCTCTTCTCTTTTCTTCTCTTCTCTTCTCTTCTCTTCTCTTCTCTT
This sequence comes from Protopterus annectens, assembly GCF_019279795.1. Lineage (NCBI taxonomy): Eukaryota > Metazoa > Chordata > Ceratodontiformes > Protopteridae > Protopterus > Protopterus annectens. Next base: position 490,293,676 of record NC_056734.1, read on the forward strand.
CTCTTCTCTTCTCTTCTCTTCTCTTCTCTTCTCTCTTGTAAATGACTTCCCCCTAGAATTACCAAGTTTCAAACTAATAATGTATCTAGATGATATGCTACTGCTGCAATCCAATACTAGTCGCTCTGACCTGCAGACTAAATTACAGAACAATTTCACTTAATTATGCACCTGGTCCACTACTAAGAAACTACTAATTAGCCCTAAGAAAACCAATGCCATGGTCTTTGCCTCAGCCAAGAAATTACCCACTATTTTTCCTATTCAGTTAACAGGAACATAATACCTAAAGTTATTGAACACAAGCACCTAGGCCTAATACTTTCCCCTACCCTTTACTTTACTACACATACAAATTTTGTAATTAAAAAAGTCCTTGCTAAATTAAAACTATATTACAATGGCATTCACTTACTTTTGGTCACCTATTCATTTATGGTATCCCAGAGATTAGTGATCAATATGAAGCTTACCTTTTTAACAACTTCCCATCAAAGTATTCACATGTGCAGATTTTAAACATGGGCATGAGGTTAATAATGAAAGCAGACATGCAATCTAAGAAACAGGGATCAGTGATAATACATAAAAAGTCACAATATAATACAAAAAAGTAACTTTTTCATTGTAAGAGGTATGTTCTCTTGCACTGTCCCACAGACAGACACACACACAAACACATGGACACATGCACGCAGGCACAGACACAAACACACATGTGCACATATGTACACACGTGCATACACACACACACACACACACACACACACACACACACACACGCACACACGCACGCACGCACACACACACGCATGAGGTATAGGAATAACTGCCTCCTTCTAGAACAGCACAGCATATAAGCAGTGCTGTTTTCTGCAATTAGTGAAGGGTTTAATTTTCTCTTTAAAAATTATATAATAATCATTCCTGATAGGACACTTTTCTAGCTCATTCATGTCTGTCTTTTATTCATTAGATTATATTTGTAAACATTATTTCTTGTTAGCAGTGGTACTAGTGACATAACACTTTTTATTGTACATTTCAGAATTTGTATTTTTTGCTGTTTTGAAGCTGGAATTTGAACAGTCTATTTTTTGTGGTTTGGCTTTATAAACTAACCCCAGATCTTCTACCATGCCTTTTAAAATTGTATAGGTTTAACAAGGTATGCCAATATGTCTGATGAAATTAATGCAAGAGGTTTCCTTGCTTCTGAATGCATGAGTCTGTCCCATTGCCCACAATACTTACATTAAAGACTACCTCAGCTCTGAAAGATGGAAATATCCACAATACAGTGTTTCACAACATGAAGTGCAGTTTCAGCCAAGATTTGAATTCAGGTATTTGGTTTCAAGGGAATTGTGCTGTTTAAATGTGAAATGAATTTAGGACAAACATGCACGAGTCTTGTTATAAAGTACAAAGCAGAGGTCACAGGATTTCAGATGCTGGAATTTCTAACACGGGTTTTAGCATGGTAACCTGGGCACCCTTCTGGGTTAGAGACTGAAAACTCCCTATCCCTTTTGACTTATGACAATCATCTTGGATGTTAGCATTACTTGGACAAAAGGCAAATGCATGGCTTGTCATAAAACATGAACTATTTGCCTTTCTCCATTCACATTGAGTTTGGAAAGAGAAACCACTCCTGTTTGGTTACTTTGCTTTACATTTTCTGATTTCAGTACTTATGGTTTGGATACTGCTGCGTAACCCCTTTGGAAACAAAGGCCATTATTTTAAAACAGGATGTAGGGTGGGAGTCATATAATTTATATGAAATATCAGTACATTTTAAATACCATACATTTCTCATATGTGATCCAGTACTCTCTATGTTATTAATATTAAAAAATGCAGACAGCACATACTTTTATGGCACAGGTTAGAAATTCCTTCTCCAAGAAAATGAGACCATTTTTGAAGCGCTGATGTTTCAAACAGCTATGTTGTCTGTTATTGACATTCATACCTAGTTTCAGTGCAAAACCCAATGTGCACCAAAGGGAATGCTACAGATATTACCTGATAGATACACTGAATCCATACAGTGTTACCTCTCAGTCTGTATACCACAGACCATCAATGCATTGGCACTGCTCCCGGAATCCTTGCCTAACTGTAGACTGTGGGCTACATGGATTAGTTACAGCCTATTTGATGAAAATGCCTTGTAGCTAAAAAAAAAAAAAGCAGCATGTGACTTTGCAACTCACAATCCTCCATCATTCTACCATATATGGTTTGACCTGTGGCAAGTACTTTTGCAACAAACTCTTCTGTTATAAAGGAATTTCTGATTGTAACCTGTAAGGAACATATGAAATTGCATTACAGTTCATTGTGGAGTGCTTTTGACATGAATAAACAGCAATATCAACACAGTATAATCATTGTCATGAAATGTGCCAGAAAAAACTAGACAGCCATGTTATTGATTACCTATCTATAGAATATGTAGTGAGCACTGGCTGCATCACAAATAAGTTAATGGATTGCTTCAGATCAAGGTTTCAAACGCAAACACAGCTTCTATCTAGTGAAAAACTAAACTGGCTCCTAAAACAACACTAAAGAAAATAATAAATAAAACATGCTTATTACATACTTTTATGCGACCATCACACTGTCCTTATATACACTAGCACATTAGAAATGTAAACAAACATTCTTATAGATTTGATTGTAGCTGCTTTTTAGTTGTACCCAACCTTAGTTTTTCTTTAAGGATGTATATCATTTTTCTTGATAGTTTTATAACTGAGTTCTAGTCTGTAATAAATGATACTGTTGCTAAACTTGTATAGAAGCTTGAAACAGTGACATTTTTTGCAAGTGTGTTCCATGTAAACATTCAATGCTTAACATTTTTGCTTTCAGAAGTTGCAATAACTCTATATAATAAAACTCTAAAGAAAAGGTAGGGAGCAGAGTTATACAGGGTTAGACAAGCTAAGAAATTTTGCTCTTCTCCTGCATTTTCGATCTTTTTTTTTTTGGAGTGTTAGCACTCAGCATTTCAAGTGCTGACATTTCATTAGTGAGCCTTATTTAGATAAGTTGTTTATAAAATCATGTATATATAACTCTGTGTGAGTCTTGCATCTGAAGTTTATTAATACCAAAAATATGACTTAAAACTGTTAAACTTGAAAATACTTACACAAAGAAATAATTGTTGGAAATAACTGAAATGCTGCAAAAATAACCTTAACAAAAATATTGTTGCTTTCAATGTGATTTTACTATTGCAAAAACACTTTTCTTCTTTCTGTAAGGAATATGAGTTTCCTGAGAGTTTACAAAAGAATTGTTGCTAATTGCCAGAGCTACAAATCTGAATTTTTTTCATTTACTGTTCACTACATTAAGTCCCGCAATGCACAATTATCTGTTTTCACAGGCATTCTAGGAGCACTTGCTGCTTAACTATCTTCCTTAAGGTCATGAAGGTTACAAGTGGAGACATCAGGAATCAAAGCCAGGACTATAACAGAGTGCTTATAAGCTACTCACACTCTTAGCCTACTCTGCTGCACTTCTGCCCCAGGATTCAGCAAGCTCTGTATGGCATGCAGGAATAGTGCAGAAGCTGCTGGAGGCAATATGGACACTGAGTGATCCAAGAACAAGTTCTCGGGACATGCACAAGCGCTAGCAGCTCCTGCACTATTCCTGCATGGACACAGCTCCTGTATGCAAATTACCCCATTTGCAGGTGAAAACCATACAAAAGAGGTGAATTTGTGATCCAGAAAGCTGGCAGCCAGCCGTACAGGGCTAGTTTAATCTGCAGAAATATACTCGGGTAGTAACGGAGTACATTTCTGCAAACTACAAAAAGGAGCCATGACAGCTCCAACTAAAGGGTGTATATAATGTGTAAAGTATGTCAATGGCCATTGGCATGAAAAACAGTTGCAAAAATAAAAAAAAAACTTTTTTTTGGCCGATTTCGGCTGTTTAAGCTTAGGGCAGTGGCGCACAAACAGGATCCGCCCGAAAAAAAAAAAAAAAAAACTTGAAATAAGTATTCTATCCAAAATCACAATTTTGCCATTATACCCAATGGCACGCAGAAGACAACATGGCCAGTGAATAGTGATTGCTAAAGGGGAAGGCTCAGTGTCAGACTTGCAACTAGGCAGTAGCATTTAGCAGGCAATCCTATGCAAATGAGAGGAATGATACTGAATCCCAAATTCCCCCTCATGGCTAGCCTGCACCCAACTGTGCAGGTACAGGGAGACCATGGTGCAAGCCTAAGAGCTAGCTGACATTATAAAGGGGTGTGTTAGGCATACTGTAAGCTTATTGGAGCCCTGTGACTCAGGTTTGCCCTTAGCTTAGCAGAGCTAAGCAAGGGGGTGTGTCTAAAGCTGCCAGCACTCTTTACATTGCCTAAGTGGGTGTGCACACTGTGCACCTTGTTTTAAAGGAAAAAAAAAGTAAACCAGGAAATAACAGCTCCATGCACATTTGAGCACTGTATTTGCGCGACGTGCCCCTGAGCTTAAACCGGAAGGCAATGGGGAAGGGAAAACAGCAGTAGGAAGGTAATCAAGGAGAACTAGCATAGCTGGCAGTTGAAATGTATCAGAATCAGCCAATTACACAGGCAGCAACCCAGCCCAGCCCAGCACACCACTATAAACTATGCAAACACCTTTCCCTCTGTTTTTTCCCACAAAATCTACACCACCAGTGAACACAAGCGGGGAAATTTTACCAAACAAAAGCAACAAAATGATAGGGGCTGCAGCAGCTATCATAAATCAACATGTGGAAGAGGCTGAGGGTGGTGAGGATGAGAATGCTGATGACCAACCCACAGTGAGGAGAAGGAGAAGAGTGTACAGATCCAGGGTAACTTAGCAGTGGCTACATGAGCTGGAGATAGTGGAGCACTATAGGGTGGACAGGGACCTCCTACAGCAAATTGTTGAGCTGTGCTGGCCACACCTCACACAGAGAACCAACAGAGGGGAACCCATCACAGTGAATACCAAGGTATGTGTAGGCATAAGAATACTAGCAACAGGTACCTTTCAAAGGCCAACTGGGGATATCATGGGGTTCTCCCAGGCATCAGCATCCAGGGTACTCCACCAGTTCCTGGATGACATGTCAGCACATGCTGGTGAGCACGTATATTTCCACAACAGCTGTAAGGCATTGACCATCAATTTGCATCTCTTCCATAAATAGCAGAATATCCTGAGGCAGTGGGTGCTATAGACTGCATGCACATATGCATCAAAGCACCACCCAGTGAGTGGGGTAGGGTCTACTTCAACCACAAGGGCTTCCCCTCCATCAACTGCCAGGTCATGTGCAATGTCCAGGGCATAATAATGAATGTGTGTGCTGGTTACCCTGGAAGCTATCACGACTCCCACATTTGGCATATGATGCAGCTGTACCAGAGATTTGCCAATGGGGACATCCCTTTTGGCCACTAGTGGGGGATGCTGGTTACGCACTGGAGCCATGGCTGATGACACCCATCAGAAAGGCACACACATCCGAACAAGAACTCCATAATGAGGCACACACACACAGACCAGAATCATAATAGAGCATGTATTTGGGATGCTCAAGTCATGGTTCCAGTGCCTGAACATTTCTGGTGGAGCCTTGCAGTACTCACCAGCTACATGTACCCAAATTGTCATTGTATGTGCCATGCTACACAATATGATCCTGCGGAAACAGCTGCAGCAGGAACAGCACGGGGCAGGGCCACACAGCCCCCCACCATTGGCAAGGCCTGCACAGGCACAGAATGACTCAGAGGAGGAACAACCTGAGCCTGCCCCAGTAGGCAGAAGGAGGTGTGCCCAGTATGCCCAGGCCGTAGCAAAGAGGCAACGCATATCACATACACTGACACAGTAGGAACCCAGGGAATGACACCTCTCTCTGACTTGCCCATACAGTAAAAGGGATGCCAAACATGATACTAACTGTGCTTAAACATGTATAGGGCATGTACTATGTGCATTTGACATAGTCAGCTCTCCAGCACCATTCTCAGTACTGGCAAATCCACACGGTAAGTCACTCTCTCTATCAATTGCTGAATGGAGTAGCACGTTTTGTTACTTGTATCTATGGTATGGATGTGAGCATGCAACAGAATCGGGTGTCTGAATGGGATGCCAGCAGATGATAGACACCTACAGTTGCAGCATGAAATCTGTAACAAATGCTGGTGTCACCACAGTAGCCAGTACTAGACAAGCTGACAAAACTTACTGCAGGAAATGTGGTGGACCACATGTGTGTCCATAAGACAAACACATGCCAATCAAGGAGGCTCACATACCCAACAACAGTCTCAGCCAGCAGAACAGGCATAGACAAATACAAACAAAGGCTGTGCTAAGGCCTCTGATTGATGGTTATGGAGAACATCCCCCCTCCAGACCTACACTAACAGACTACAACAGGTCAGGCAGTGGGATGTTAGTTCTGAAGGGTAAGAAGTCTGAAACTGAAATGTAGGTCAATCAACCCTAAGACCTATAGTACACTGATATGCCTCTAGTCAGCATGATAGGTCAGAATACAGAATGAAATGGAGTACCTGAAATACCAGTACAGTCATAGCAAATGTGTACAAGTGTCAGGTGTGCCCCCCAATCCTATGTAGAAATGTAGTAACATGTATGTGTAGGTATAATAACAGTGGAGCACAGATTACCTGAGCCGGCCAAAGTAGCAGGATAGATTGTAGCATGTATACAATATGCAGGGCTGTGTGTGTTAGGTTAGTATGTGTTGTAAATTGTGTGAGAATGGTCAATTTATGGGCATGGTGAGGTTTGTCCTGGTGGCCATTGGCCAGTACTACTGATGACAGGACCAAGTTCTCACAACTACAGTGCCAGAAACAATGCATCTCAGCAAAACACATTCCAGCACTAAGCCATAGTAAATGTTTGGCAGGAATATCTGTCACCATCTGAAAGATGGACATGGCATGAATGTGGGCCCAGACATACAAACAGTACACAGGTGTAAGTACCTCAGATAGACAGTGTATAATATGTTGCTGTCAAATGGACACATCTTTGGAATTGTACATACAGGTTAGCAGCACATTAGTTGGGTTTGTAGTAGGGAATACCTATGTCACCTGGCCAAACACTGGCAGACTACAAAGGTCACAGGTATGAAGTATTGAGAAACTGATGATGTCCCTGCACAAGCCAGCATAAGTGGAATGCCCCATGCATATCTGTGTGTCAGATGCAAGTAGGGTCCATAGCATGCATGCACACAGCTCACCCCACCACCACCCACAGGTACCTCTCTGGTCTTATCCCTGCTGTTGAGAATGAGTACAATATGACCCCCAACTCTGTATGGCAATAGCCAAAGAATGCAGCATGCAGAACACGTGTCCCGTGCAGGTGTGTCCCTACCTATAAGCAACACCCTGCCACCATCCACACCACTGGATCAATAATGACAGAAAATATTGGCATTAACACCTTGCACATCTACCCTGTCACCCCAGGGGAATATAGTGTCTTGCAGTCTGGGACTGTAGGAGTGACACAATGCAACGGCCTGCTACAGCTGGCCTGCATCACTACCAAATGGCTTACAGTCCACTACCAAAGGCCTGTGTCTCACCCGTACTGCCAATGGATGTTATGTCATGGACTCCCAAATAACAACATAACACAGTCCACAGAACCAAATGCAAGGCCATGTCGACAAATCCCAGTAACATGTCTAGCATGTCCTACTGCATTAACTGTGGACCAACAAAAAAATTACTGCTGGGATGAGATGACAACTATAGGGAACTTATCAGATAATGTTTGCATAATGTTTGGAAGAGGATAGAATAATGGGGGGGGGCATGGGCAGCATGGAGTGTGTGAAGTCCAAAACTCAGCTGTGTGCACATACTATCCCTGCTTGCAAACACATGAATGGGTGGCTACAAACCTGCTTGTAAACCACAATGTGAAGGGGTAATGTCCAGAATTATGACCCCTGTCTCTGGGTAACCTGTGTGAATCTATACAGCTGTGAGGTATGGCCACGCCAGGATATGGCCATACTGTCATGTCAATGGATGTACAAGCATGGGATCCTCAGCCACCACTGTACCAAGGTGCTGAAACATTTACACAGACCCAGCAGCAAGTGTCTGCAGCTTCCCCTTCAGAATGGCATGATTGTGCAAGAATACATAGGCTGCAGACCACAATACTGGATACAGCTGCATTCACCCCTGTGTTCCCCAGGACATTACTGCAAACAAATATGTATACCTGACAGTACTTGATGACATAAAACATCACAGTGTGAAACAGTACATATGTCTGAATATCTCTGCTAACACCAAGACTATGTAGCAGAAGCAGCACAGACACAATTACCTACAGTAACCCACTATCCTTTGCCCATTTTGACCCCATATTGCCAACTGATCTACAGATATCCCACAGAAACAGGTTGTTAACTGCAGGTGTAGAACACAAAAGCCTGCACTGGAATAAAATCTACCTGGAATGGATTCACACATTCAGTACAGAAGGTCATACTGGGCATGCTCCCACACTTAGAGAAATGAAGCCCATATCTGACAACAAAATACGGAAAGGTCATACTGGGCATGCTCCCACACTTAGAGAAATGAAGCCCATGTCTGGCAACAACAGTGGACTATACATACCTGACAGTCACAGATGTTTGCGCACACACTCCTCAGTACACACCAGTCATACTTTGCACACACATTCAATAGAAATACACACATATATCCAAGGACATCACACTAAAATAGGCCAAAACTACACATACATAGATGTGTGGAAGAGAGTGACAGACAGTGACAAAGAGACTCCCATAATGAGGCCTGTCTCACCCAGCACACATCCAATTGGCTAAAACCACATGATGTGCAAATGTTTATCACTGTAGACATTTGCCTGTGGTATCCCTCAGCACTATAGTGTCTGTGGTGCTTGTGATAACTGTGTAACATGACTGTACAAATCAGTAATGATCTAGCAGTTGTGTACACCTACCTGTGAAATATAAACCTGTGTGTGCCTGAGTGTTGTGTCTGCTTCCATATGAATGGGTTATGGCCCATGCACACACACACTGCACTCCCCATTGCCCTACTATGGCAAGCCTGCTGATGTCTTCACCTTGAAATACACCTTTGGGGAAAAAGTAGCCATATAAGCTCTATGGTATATGCTATAACTGTGTAATGCTATAGTGTGATGTACTTGTTAGGTATGAGTTCTAATACCAGACATGGCAACTGTGTGTGTGTGTGTGTGTGTGTGTGTGTGTGTGTGTGTGTGTGTGTGTGTGTGTGTGTGTGTGTGTGTGTGTGTGTGTGTGTGTGTTTATCTGTGTAGGGATCAATGCTTTTGAGGCCATTCACACTCACTACAAGTTCAGATGCCCTACTTTGCAAGGGCTGCTGATGTCATTCCCTTTGAAATACACCTTTGGGGAAGGAGTAGCCCAGTAATCACTGTGGTGCATCCTGTAACTGTGTAATGCTGTAGTGTGATTTACTAGTTAGGTAGGAGTTCTATTCCCAGACATGGCAACTGTAGAACTCTGTGTGCGTGTTTATCTGTGTAGGGATCAATGCTTTTGAGGCCATTCACACTCACTACAATTTCAAATCCCCTACTTTGGCAGGGCTGCTGATGTCATTCACTTTGAAAACACCTTTGGGGAAAAAGTAGCCCAATGATCTCTGTGGTATGTCCTATAACTGCATAATGATGCAGTGTGAGGTACTAGTTAGGTAGGACTTCTAATCCCGGGCATGGCAACTGTGTGCATGTGTGTGTCTGTGTAGGAATCAATGCTTTTGAGGCCTTTCACACTCACTACAAGTTCAAATGCCCTACTTTGCAAGAGCTGCTGATATTCACTTTGAAATACATCTTTGGGAAAGGAGTAACCCAGTGATTTCCATGGCACAACCTATAACTGCGTAATGCTGTCATGTGATGTACTAGCTAGGTAGGAGTCCTATTCCCAGACATGGAAACTCTAGACCTTTGTGTGTGTTTATCAGTGTAAGGATCAACACTTTTGAGGCCATTCACACTCACTACAAGTTCAAATTCCCTACTTTAGCAAGCCTGCTGATGTCATTCACTTTGAAATACACCTTTGGGGAAAGACTAGCCCAGTAAGGTCCATGGCGTGTGCTATAACTACATAATGCTCTAGTGTGATGTACTAATTAGGTAAGAGTTCTAATCCCAGACATGAGAACTGTAAAAGATTATGTGTTTGTCTGTGTAGGGATCAATGCTTTTGAGGCCATTCACAGTCACTACAACTTCCATTGCCCTACTTTGGCAAGCATGATGATGTCATTCACTTTGAAATACACCTTTGGGAATAGACTAGCCCAATAAGCTCTGTGGCGCATGCTCTAACTGTGTAATGCTGTAGTGTGATGTACTAGTTAGTTAAGAGTTCTAATCCCAGACATGGCAACTGTAAGACTTTGTGTGTTTGTGTGTGTTTGTTATACATATCCTGTGTGGAGGTCACTGTGAGTGTGTAATAACAGGACTCATTTTAAAGTTGGTTTTGCAAAATTCTTATATGGTGGGCCTATTATATGTCATAATGTCCACCTTACAAGGATAACAGGTGTCAAACAGCAGAGAGGCTGGAGTAGACAATCCATACCCCTACATGTGACATCATGGCTTGAGGAACAATATAGGCAAACCTTGTATTACCCAGAGAACACTCTCCACCCATGTCTGATGCAAAAACACACTCGGTTAGGCAACAGCCACTATGTTGACAGTTCCATGCATATTGCCCACAGATAGTAAGCATGGTGTGATTGTAGTGGAATATAGAGGACATGGCACCCTGCCCCATCCCTACAATAGGCAAATCATTGCATACAGTGCTCCTTAGCTATGTTCCCCACTGGATGCCTGCAACAACTGTAGAGAAAGCAAATGTAACCCACAAAGGACATATCATTCCTTATACACATGTTCTGTATGAACATATGCCACTGACACCAGGGAATACCTGTATCATGCTGTCAATGTAGGTGTAGGGTCAACCTGGTGTCCATTGCCAGTTCTGAACACGAGGTTAGGAATGGCACATCTGATGATAATCTGTCTACACAACATGCCCCAGACACCCCAGGTATACTTCCACATGTCACAAAACATGCATGTGGGAAATGTGCACATCCCAGACACCATTCATGTTATGGAGTATAGAACACATACATGGAAGCATTGCACAACACTGGTCACCCACAATAGTAACCCAGATGACTGGATGGTGAATACAATACCCACCTGTGTGGGCCAATTCAGACACTACACCCCTGAACCACACTGCAGACCATTGTCATGTGGCCTGATGCCAAGGTATACCCTTTACCTAGCCTTGTGCAGCCTTCTGGTACAGTTAACCACTACACACTTGTGAAACAATGCACCCATGCATGTCAGTACTGGCAAATCTGTGTGTGTGTGTGTGTGTGTGTGTGTGTGTGTGTGTGTGTGTGTGTGTGTGTGTGTGGATTATAATGATTTGGATGCCATTCACATTCACCACACCTCCCATTGTCCTACTGAAGCATTCCTTCTGATGTCAGACACCCTGACATACCCTTTGCCCATATATCATCCTGATAACACCTGTGGTGCATGTGATACCTGTGTATTACTATATTGTGGCAAACTAGCTAGTTAGAAAGTCTATTCCTGAGCCTGTCAACTGTGATAATGTGTGTGATTCTCTGAGAGGGTGTGGCTGTGTCGAGCTTGACACCTGTTCTTATGGACAGGCATATGTACTACACCTACCTTATCCCTCCTTTATCACTGTTGCTGAAGTCACTCACCATCAAATACACCTTTGGACAACTCCCCAGCATGTAAGCTCTGTGGTGCATGCAATAATTGCATAGACATGTGATAACAATACATAGTCAGGCAGGGGTTTGAGACCCCCGCACTGGTATGTGTGTGACACAAACATACTTTGGCTTTACTCTCCCAGCCCCATCCTGTCTTACTTTTTCTCTGTCTGTCTCTCCCACTCCCTCTCTGGTGGATGTGCAGAAGTACACCTGCTTTGCTTAGGCAGCAGCTTGTGTTTTGTAAGTGATGCTCATGATCAGCTGATGCCCTCTGCATGAACTGCAGTCCCCCACTAGCTGATTGCATGTAGAACAGCTGTGGTAACATTCCCATAGCCATTTGCATGGAAACACACTCCTATAACTAGGAACATCATGTGGGTGTTGGCCCTTTTCATTCACTGTGAGCAGGACTTCATGTCAGTGTTTGGCAAACAGCATCACAGATGGTAGTGAGATATACCTCTAACAACATGCACTGTGGAAACAGGCCAACAAACAGGAGGGGGGTCTTCCAAACATGACTACAGAATGTAAGTCTTGCTCTTCTGCATTTGGAGTAATGTTGGTTTAACAGGGTTTGTGTGGATATGGCTGATCTACATGATTTAATACATGTCATACAGTGTTATGTGTTTGAGGAAACTCAAACCTGTATGGGTATCTGCAGACTGGCCAGTGTTTGGAGTCTTATGTGTCTTGTGTTACTCACAGATCACCTATCTTAGAACTGCAGAAGCATAGTCTGAGGATTGCAGTCAGTACATGGTGACAGCCATGAGAGTTACTGACTTCATATCCCTCATAGGACATATGTTACAACAAACCCTGTTGCAACAGTAAATGTATGAGGGTATCACAGCAACATGCCAATATTGGCCCAGTGTTTGTGGCTCCAGCCTGTCAACCTTTGTACATATGTCATGCAGTAAGAGGTGCATATGTTCTGTACACCATTATTTATTGACATCATACCTGATAAGCCAGTGAGATATCAGACTGCTAGACATGTTATGTATAGTAGGGGTTATATTTGAGGACATAACCTGGGCATTCTGTGGTTGTGTGTACAGTAGTGAGGTCTGTGTACTTATGGTGACTGTCGACAGTATGTGTATTGTGAATACAGCCTGTGTACAGACTGTGGTAGATGTCATTGTTCTTGGTCTTGTTCTATCTGATGTTACATGCTGCTCCAGTGTATTATACCCTATCGTCTTATATGTTTGTAGGGCCAAACACACACACATGTCCCATACCACAGACAGGCATAAGACCACACTGTGGCATGGCCCAGTGTATGTAGTGTTAGTGTGTGAGTGGCACATATGAGGATGGTGTTGATCAGACAGTCCATATACTGTAATATTAAGCTTGCTTACCATATGTGGCTGTGTTCACATTGGTTGTGGGTATGCACTTTCACACAGCTGCCTGTTACTCTGTGCTGTGAATTGCCTGTAGAGCCTGCTATATTTGCAGGTATATGTGTATTCCCCCATAAGAAATGTAGGCCAGTGTTGTGGCAGTCTGTAGTTTGCATAATGCTTTGTTACATGCCTAGCAGCTTAGTGTAATTACCCAGTGTGATGCTATGTCCAGATATTTGCCAGATGTATGGCTGCCAGGCCACCATAACTGTCATGTATTTCTGACAAAGCAGTTGGATGCTGTACAGATGTATGTCACTAACTAGTGGATAGTATGTGGCTACATGACCTCTGCACCACTAGTTATTATGTGTCAGGACAGACAGGAATGTATGAATACATAAACTGTGTGGGCATATGTAGTCTAGTATTTATGTGATATACCCATGTACATGGCTGCTAACATCCATATTGTCAGGCTTGGTCCACATGTCTCGCACTAAGGAGATCTGTGTATACTTCTGGACTGATCAGAGTGTGCCAGACTGTCCATATATGATGGTCGTATCTCTGCTGTAGTCCACAGGATCATTACTGTGATATCAGTGGTACTGTACTATGATGACCTTAGGAAGTCTGTCTGTAACTGATGGCATACATGTCAATAGCAGATGTGACCTCCCACACACAACATTTCTGTTAAGACAACCCCTGTTACAGTAGCAACTGTCTACATATATACCTGCAATGCAAACCTGACATCCCCTTGCAATAAGAGGTTGAAACTGTTGGTGCTGAGGTATGACTCCACTCCATGTTCTGGACATATACATATCTACATACATATATGGATATATATATGCACACACTCACACACACACACACACACACACACACACACACACACACACACACACACACACACACACACACACACACACACACACACACATATATATATATATATATATATATATATATATATATACACATACACACACACAGACACACACACATATATATACATATATATATATATATATATATATATATATATATATACATATACACATCTATATATGTCTACACATATATATATATATATATATATATATATATATATATATATATATATATATATATATATATATATATATATATATATATATATACACACATATAGTTATAGATATCTACATATATATATATATATATATATATATATATATATATATATATATATATATATATATATATATATATATATATGTATATATATATATATATATATATATATATATATATATATATATATATATATATATATATATATATATATATATATATATAATAAAAAACTGAACTGAAACCAAGTAAAACAAAAATGAACACAGTAAAAAAATTACGCGTTTTGTCCACTTTTAATAAACATGAACTTCATCAGAAAATAACGTATCACTTTTACCAGTGTTTAAATAATGCTCCATATAGTCACATGTGACATCAATAACCAATCAAAAAAAGTATTATTCATGCATTCTATCTTATTTGAAGTTAATTGTGAAATACTATCACACCTAAAAATATCTATAAAATGTATATCTAACACACTAAAAAATATTAATTTATAACATTTATAATGTTTATAATGTTTATAATCTTTGTGCCTGTAAAAAACATTTTATATTGATAGCAACGTTCAAACCAGGGAACTCATCTGCATTAAGCATAATCTGCCATAGGGTTTCTTTACATTCCAACTTAATTTTATAATTTCCAGAAAACAAATCATCACTAACTTTTTCTAACACAGAAAATGTGAATTTCTTAAAATCAGGACAAATTATAGCATGTTTTGCTAAAGCGTTCGATAAATCTTTGTTTTTGATGGCTAATGTATATATATATATATATATATATATCTATATATATATATATATATATAAATAAATATATATATATATATATATCTATATATATCTATATATATATATATATATATATATATATATATATATATATATATACAAAAAGATCTATATATGGCCATATATATGATGCACTATACAGATGTATATAAATACATATGAATATATATGTGTATGTACATGTACACATATATCTACATATGCATATATATATATATATCCATATCGTTGTCATGTGTAAGCATTACTGTTGTGTATACCTTCCCAGATGCATCACACCGTATGTATCTGATATCTGTATATTTAGATATAACAACATATGTGATGCAACAGTAATATGACTAATGTACTACACAATTGTAGAAGTCGCAGCAATTGTTCAATACTATTCAATATGTGCACTGACAGAGATATTGGAAAAACAACAACTGTCTTCACAGCTGTCATGGCATAGTGGTTAACTGTTGTGACTATAGTGTGCAGGGTCCTGGGTTCAAGGGCTGTTGAATACAGAATGGTTAAGGCAGTATTGAGCAGCTTTAAGTGGGTTTGTGTGGATTTGCATGAAGCTAAGTGGTGCTAAGGTACGGTTAAATGTATGGGCACATACACCATGTAGGCTTCACTTACCAGTGTGCAAATGTGCTTAGCTGTTATATTGCAGCAATGCTGACACCTGCTAAGCATGGCTCAGCCCTGGTAACCAGTGCTCACATCCCCGTCTGATAACATAGCAGGGTAATGACATATGTAATAAGTGTATGTAATGCCATGTATATAACATGCATCTATGTGATGTCATTATAGTAGCAAGGGATGTGAGTCTTCTGTCTGGGACACTTGAGTATTTATAGCTTGTACAACACTCATCCATGTGAATGTGTTACATACAAGGGTAGTATCCCATGTTATATGCATTCGCAATAGCATGTAGTGTATCATTATGTTACTACTGTTGTCAGTGCTTTCCCATGTAAGAATAGATTGCTAATTGTAGTACTGGAAACAAACACCACTGCATGCATAGATGGACTCTGAGTCCTCACTGTCATGTTCCTGGTGTGTGAGCTGTGTCTCATTATATATTTCCTACTGGATAATGATCTGACATGTGGAAAATAACTGTAGACTACTGTCTGTATAGCACATGTCAGTGAGGGTTGCCATTATGCAATAATGGCATACCTTTCGGATTCAGACGTGTACCTGTCAACACATTCATCCTAATGCATAGCTAGTTGGTGAGCTGATGTCTGTCAGTCCCTGTACAGATGTGTAGATGTCAGGTATCCATCTTGGATATGTACAGGCAATCTATGCTTGACTGACACTGACATGTCTGCCCAGCTGTGTTATAAATGGTACAGATAGGACTCAACACCCTGTACACACTACATGCCATAGAAACCTCAACTACACTACCACAGTCAACAGAACATGCTTGGGTACAGGTCTCCAAGACAAACACTAACCATGTTATGTAATACATGTTGTATTCATGTCAACCAGAGCACCTCACCGACCCTCTGCAGGAGGCACCCAGTGGATTGGCTGATACATATCACTCTCACCCTGAGGGTCACCACAGTGGTGTCTGTTGATAGATGGCCTGCTGGCACATGGCAGGTGGCATATTACCACTGTACACACATCCCTTACACTTCTCATCTCTCCATGGACAATAGCCTGGTACACACCTATGAACACCTGCACTGATGCACCACAATACTGACAAATGTGTACATATGCATTACTGAGAATATCAGCGTCTGTGTGCTTGTAAACCTGTAGGTGGGAATACCCTGAGGCCCTACACACCCACCACACCACCTATTTCCATAATTAGATGTGGCTGCTGCTGTACCGGACATAACATGTACCTTGTTACGCTCCTCTCCCTAAGGGCTACCTGGGCCTTGCAGTACCAGCACAGCACTGTTGTACAAATGGGATGATAGGCATGGGATACCCACTGAGTTCTGGCAAGTGTGTCTATGTGCACATGTGTGTATATATGTAGGGTACAGCATTCTGAGGCCACATACTCGTATTACAATACGCATTGCCACACAGTAGTAGGGATAGTGATGTTGCTACCCATAGGAGAGGCATGACAATGCATCACCCTACTATGCCTGTGGCATGTGAATTAGATGCATATCCCTGTAGTAGCACTCTCAGGATGGACAAGGGGTTGTCTTACAGTCCTGGTCAGTGTGTGATGGTGGGTATGTCAAACTGTCATCATGGGTTCCAGTGCATGCAATATCCAAAGTGTGGTGTGGGTGCTGGGTATACTGTCATTACACCATGGTACCCTGGTACACGTCCCATGCACCACTGTATGGTGACCACTGTCACCATCAACCATACAGGTAACTGATAACACTATCCAGCCCAGTTATGCATGTGCTGTGTGCAACCTACCTGTAGCACAATGGAAACACTGATAGGCCCAGTTCTCTTGGATGTGTGTCTGACTGTTATGTGCTTGTCAATGTGTATATGACGGTATGTCACACTATGTATTGTCCATATACAACTGTTACATCCCCCATTACCATACTGTACATGCCTGGGGATATTCTGCATGTAACATGTAACCTGGAACACATCTCATCCTAAAAGCTGTATGGTGTGTGCAATTAAAGCCACACACATCAGTAGCACTACATACCTAGGCAGGGGTCTAGTCCCAGTGTTGCCAAGTAAGAGTGTACGTATATGTGGAGGGCTCTACATCAGGTTGCAGAATATACATGTCCCTGGGGGTCATCTGTCCAAGAACTGTGTGGCATATGCTAACATGTCACAGGTATCATCCTGTGGACATACATTCCATCACAACTACTGTTAGCTGTGTAAATGGCCTCTTCTCCACTGTATAGGTATACAGCGATACTGGGGTTGGTATATATAGCTGGGTATGGCTGTTGTGGACACAGACAACATCATTGCTGTTACTGTTGAGTGTATGCCCCCATGTAGCTAGCCATAATACTGTACAGTTCATATTAACAGGTTAGGTATTTGTTTATCACGCCATCTGTGGTTCTACAGCACCTCTCACCCTCCATGGGGTAGGGGTGTACCACCCACACCAGCACACATATGTTTACCGTGTTGAGGATTGCACTACATTGAGGTAGAGGACATATACCCTGCCGGTACCATCATCAGTGACATTAAACTAGCAGACTGCTTATTCCACAATGTGTTGTTCTGCATAGTCCGGCTTGGTGGAATTACATAGGCTACAATGGGTTCCTTGCACAGCTACATACATCCATGTGTACAGTATTCTCTGTGTAGTGCATCAACACATAAGCCTTTGTGTATGTTATACACAAACATGTGGTGTGTACCACCCAGTACAGCTATCATTGTCCACTGTAGAAGGGCTGCTAACAGCAGCCACCATGCACTCACCTGTATACACCACCCCCAGACCTATCAGCCATGTGCCACAGGCAGTAACTGTTATAAGACCTGTGACATGTGTTCACCTGTACCTAGGATATGGCACTGCCAAGGTGTCACCACAGTGCCATACCCCTTGTGAGATATGACAGCAGACCATCCTCCTGCTGACACATGGACACCTACAACACAAATGGATAACATTATGGAGACCACAATCACTCAGTGTTAATAACAGCTATAATGTATCATGGCTGGACAGCTACACTACATGGCATGTAGGCATTAAATGTTACTGCTGACAACATTTTACACAGCAGTACATTGGTACACTGTAGTAAGTCACTGTGTGCATCAGAACCATATTAGCCTGTCCCTGCATCAATGTTATGGATAACAGGGATGTGGCACAGGTATCATCATATGCACAGGGTGTGTTGTTGGTTTGCCAGAGACCTAGGCTGGGCCATATGTTTGACATCATGTGTGTGAGTGAGGTGTTTTAATTATTGATATGGCCATGGTGATGCTGTGTGTGTGTAGGTGTGGGGTTCCCTAGGTGTGTTTGCATTGTGTGTGAGCATGCATGCACACAGTTCTGCCATGTGGCTGCCCTATACAGGTGTTTGTTGGACAACTGCAGACCATACCTGGCAGGGTGTGCATTTCACCACCTTCAACCATGGACATGAGAACTGTGCCTGCAAGGGGTTCCATGGGCATGTCCAGGTACAAGCCTCGATATGCTACTCTCTCCTGATGATGACATATGTCAGCTGTAACCACGTCCCTCCTGGGACTGGCCAGGGCCACGTGCACATGGCCTGCAGTAGTATGGTGTGGACAGTGCCCCTCAGCAGAGCTGGGGCTGGTACTGCCACTACGGAAGCGGCTTGATGGCCTTGCACGTCCACATTGACCTCCAGATGTTGGTGCTGCTAGCCTATGTTTATGTGGCCATCACACCACTCCCACCACATGTTCTAGCATGGACAATCCATGGTTGAGGAGGCCCACCATCTCACCCCACTGTCTATCCATGACCTCTGTAAAATAATGGAGGGCACCTGCAAGATCATGGATGTTGTCACTTACAGCTGAAAAAGCAGCCCTCTGCAGCCTCAGGCCCTGTCTGCTGTACCATTCCATACATGCCTGCAGCTCTATGACAGCCTGAAACATGCATCTGGTGGTACCAGATATAGCACTTCTACCATGGGCACTATGACCAGCAGCCCTCCCATGAGCACCCCTGCACATCTGCCTATTTAGTACCATGCCAGACATCTGGCTATGGCTGCTGTGTCCATACACAGCAGCCATAGATACCACACAGTCCTGTGCACTGCCACCAACCGCCAACTGTCCCGCTGCTATGGCCACTGGTGATGGGGTATCTATAGGCACTGTGACTGTGTGCAGAGATGGGGTGGATAACAGGGGGATGTCAAGCGATGGTGCGGTTTTGGCTTCTGACAATCCTGCCTATCATCATTTTCAGTGTCTGTATGGACACCAACATCAGATTGCATGCAGGAGGGACCCTGACCCACCTCACCATCTGTGAGGGGAAAACAAGAAACTCACTTTAAGACCTGTACGTCATTGCTTAACAGTACAAACACACACACACACACACACACACACACACACACACACACACACACACACACACACACACACACACACACACACACACACACACACACACACACACACACACACACACACACACACACACACACACACACACACACACCACCATAATATCTACCTGTCCCTGAGTTTACAGACTGCCCCAAGTTTATTCTCTTAAGTTCCCCATCCTGCATCACACTTGGAAACTTACACTCATTAATACCAATCATGAATGTATCATTCTTCTAATTGCCTAGACAAGTGATCACAAAACATAACCTGTTACTCCTGTACCTCTTTGACTTGATTAGAGTTGGTTTTACAAGGACTCACTCCTGTCATCCAGTGTTCACCCTGGGTTTGTCCACACATTGTAAGCATGGCCCCCATATGTTAGGGGCAACTACAGTCACTCAATAATGTCACACACTGGAGTGTCATATGTAAGTATTGCTCAGTAGATGCAAGATCTGTTGGTCTATTAACTTATTATATTGACAACAATAATATTTGGATACACTCACTGATGTTGTCTAGTAATTCCCCAATGCATCTGTAGTGCTGCATAAGTGGGTATTCTTTCACCTTTCTGCTGATTGCAATTATAACAGTATATCTGGTGTCTAGTTTCCCTCTCAATGCATGTTCCATGCTACAGACCTTATTATATCATCAGTTGTCCTGAGATTACATATCAGACAAGTATTCCTGG
This sequence comes from Protopterus annectens, assembly GCF_019279795.1. Lineage (NCBI taxonomy): Eukaryota > Metazoa > Chordata > Ceratodontiformes > Protopteridae > Protopterus > Protopterus annectens. The sequence goes on from NC_056734.1 coordinate 490,314,667, forward strand.
TGTCTCATGTGTCAGTCCATGTCCATGTACTGCACGCTATCAGAAGGAAGTTGAGATGTATGAACAACCCCACAATCACACATGTGCATACATGGACACACACACACACACACACACACACACACACACACACACACACACACACACACACACACACATGCACATCCTACATGCATCAACCCCCCTCCACTCCACCAGATTGCACTTACAGACAAAATAACCCCCCTACACACACACACACACACACACACACACACACACACACACACACACACACACACACACACACACACACACACACACACACTTACAGGTGAGGTTGCATGAAGATATTACACACAGACCTCCCAGTACCCATCTGTCAACATGGATAATATATGGTACTCAACAGCATGCAGTGCAGCTATAGTCAATCCTTGCTAGCAACAGTATAAATGTGTGTGATGCATGGGCTGTATTAGTAGGTGATGCCCCTTCCCTGGAAAACACTGCATCCATATACACAGTATTGCTGTGCACCTGTTCAGCACCCTGCCATGTACTGTGCACCGTATCTCACAGGTGTACACACCATTTCTGAATGTGTATTACTGTGTCAGTTATGTCTGCTCTGCTGCTCACAGCCCCTATGTATTTGTCCGACACATACCTGGGATGATATGTGGACAGATGTCATTTTTGAATGTCTGATGTCTGATTTACAGATGTCATCATCAGCAGTGTATGTATGACCAATACGATACAATTACACTGACAACCGTCAAACCTTACCATGGCTATGGGGAGTGTACACACCCTTACTGATATGATGCCCTCTTCCTTGATATGCCATGGGACCACATTACTGCATATGTTAACATTCCATGAGCCTGATATATGACATATGTCCTGTACAATCAAATGCAGTGTCAAAAAATGTGTTAGTTGTGCTGATGCTGATTGAGATGCATACACTTTGTGGGTGAATATGTGTGCACACCCTTATCATGATGGTTTGCTGCACCTACTGTTATGTGTACTACAGCAGTCACTATTCCTGGCAGGGGTATACTAGCATGGGCCATCTGCATTTGCCATTATATGGTCAGTCTGCCCTACACATGTCCCCCAACTCTGCATGATTGCAAGGTCAACTCATGTGCACATCGCTTGGAGTTCACACACTACCGTCACTATTGCTGTGGAGTCAGGGTTATGTCTGCCACAGTTCCTGACCCTGACTGTGTGCAGATACAGCCATTCATAGCATCCTTTGAATCCCTGCTGCAGTGCATTGTTGTGTCATGATTACACCCCCTCCCCACCTTCAGCCTTTTTGCAGATGCTTGACAACTATGGCATACAAGCGTGTCAGTTTGCAATGTCCCAAACACTGAACACCATGTGTAACAGCCTAGTCCCAGCTAATGAATGGCAAACATACAGGTGTACACTGTCACCGGCATGGTACAGATGGGGCTGGTGGGCCTGAGGTGGGGTGAGGTGTTAGTTGTGCAGCACATGTATCTTACATGATACTGTCAGTAGGTTTCCAACATGATCTTGGTACACCAGTACACATTGCAACGCATGCCTTTTGGGGACCTCTTCTGTTATGCATACACTACCTGTAGAGAGGCCTGGCTGATATTTTCTGTGGTACTACTATCACATCTGATTACCCTAACCCATGGGCCACACATTTGCAGAGTCCAGACAATTGCTGACACGGGTACTGAACAGCTAGTACTTGCTAGACATTCCTGCAACTCCCTCAGTGTTGTGTCATGTTACTAGGGAGCCTGCATGACCAATTTGCTCAATGTGATATCATCTGTCTTGGATGGCCATCTGTTTTTTTCCTACATTATTCCTGTCCCATACATCCTCGCCACATACATGACTGTCTGCACTGTTTGCCATGGTATATGCAATGGTGAGGTATGGTTACATGTCCAACTCCTGGGTGCTACCTGTTGGGTATGGGGTCCATGCCGTGGCATGCAAGATGTGTGCAAGCCACGGCTGCCTCTTGTTGCAGGTAAGTGGGCACATGTGATGGCCGAATGTGTTGGACAGCAGACCATTTCTTGGTGTGACATTGGGGACATGTACTTGCTGGAAGGTGCATTTTCATGAAAAATGCATGTGGTCAGTACCTCAACAGCTGCTTCCACTATATTTTTTTCTGGAGTGTGTGCACACATATGCTTCCATTGTTTGTGAAGGTATGCATTCCCCATATTTGCTGTCCTAACATATGATTCCATATTACACACTCATTGCTCATGTTAGGACCACATTGCAGGTTGTAAGGGTTGTGGACTGCAGTATTGTGATATGCCGTAGTGTAGATTTGTGACAGCTGCATTGTACTACTGGTATAAACACTGCTGTAGTACTGTATAAGGGTGATGTTTCACACATGTCCCTACTGTAGGCCATTTGTCCCACCATTATGTTCATCTATGTGCACACATTTTGCAATGACAGGATGTTAGTTATATTGCAGGAGTCTGACATACCCTTCAGATACACCATCATGGTGACTACTGTGATGCAGTGCAGTTAACAGCAACAATACATGAACATATATGGCATGCATTATGGGTAGGTGTGTTAAATGTGCTCATGGAATATACCATGGCCATAACATGACCAGTGTATTGGTAAACCTGAACAAACACCATACTCACCAGCTACAGGGTGCTGCCTTGGAGGTAAACCTGAGGGACCTACATAAGTGTGTGAGAGATGTGATGTCAGTAGCCACAGCTGTGGCATTAGTACAGGGTGGGTGCAGCATTACAGTACATCAACAGTACAAGCCCACAATACTAAAGATTATGCACATCTGTTTATTACTATTACACAGCTACAGACTATATATATGTCATCTCACATATGCATGATCTAACTGTACAGATGCAGATGGATAAGCAACAGTGGTCTACTGATGTGCCCTGTGGTTTTACCTGAATGCTCCTCTGCCACTGTGTGGGTAGCACCCACCTCTACTATGCTCTCCACCAGGTGTTGTGTGTGTGGGCAGGCAGGGGCCCTGAGGCTGGCAAGGAGCTCCTCAACATGTGTCAGGGGGGCTGGATAGCATGACCCCCCTGTTTCGAGCTGATCCCCCCTGACTGCAGCAGCATGCCGATGGACATTGCGAAGTAGGTCTGTGTAATGATGCCGGAACTGCTCATAACTGTGGTTATGCAGGCCGACATTGTTTACCCTGTGGACAAGATTGTTCCACAGGGTGGTTCGCTCCTGCTGCTCATGGGCTGTTCAGCCAAACAACACCTGGTAATGCTGCACCAGGTGTGAGATGATGACATCATTCTCCTCCACTGTATAAATGGGAAACCTCTCTCGGGACATCTTGCCTGAAAGACATAAAGATGGAAACAGGTCTGAGGACCTCATACAGCAAGTTTATCATAGTTTTTAATACACATCTCTGTCTCCCCCCCCCCACCATATCTGCAACAACAATCTGATTACACAACTCAATATGTATGTCTACAGAATACCTACCATGGGGACATATATCGTATTGTACAACACTTTGTGTTATATGTTTGTAGCCATGTTCCTTGTGGGGACACTATCATTGGTGGCATGTTATGGACAATGTCACCTGCCTGCCATTGTAAGGGGCCACTATGGTTCCATATATGCATGTGGTCTGTTTGCTATGTGATTGCTGCACATCTGTTGTTTTGTGTTATTGGGGATATCTATGCATACTATTGGACATGATTTGGGAATGTGTGGACTATTACTACCCACATATGTTCTGTAACAGTGACACAATAGCATGCTTAAGGAACAGATGCCAGCAGAACCACCTCTCCCACCTCATATAGCCATGTTACCAGGCCACATCATATGTGCGACCCACCCTGGGGCCTCCTAATCTACTGGTCCTGCACTACCTTCAGGTGGAACCACTTCAGGGGATGGTATCCCCCCCCAGGGAGCACATACATTGATGATCATGTCACCTGAGGTCAGGTCCAGGGTCTGGTGCATAGAGAGCTCCACAGAGACTTGGGGGATGTGCTACAGCATCTTGAAGCTCTCAGTACACACTCACAGGGTCCGCATGCTCCTCCTGCTCAGCCTCCAGCCCAGGCACCTTCAGGGCCATGAAGCTGATGCTGTGACTGGCCATGGGTGGGGGCCTTGTTCCCAGTGTTTCTTTATGGGGGCTCTTGGGGCTTCCACATCATAGATGACACTCCCCATCAAGGGTGTTTACCCACCAGATGTGTCACATACTACCCCTGCAGGCTGTCTTCTCTATCTTCCAACCCAACCCAACCCACCTCCACAAATATACCTTCTATTCTTCTGCAAATTCCCAATCCCACCTTCACAAACAAGGGCAACGTGTTCCCAACATGGGGTTCACACCTGACATAACCATCCATTTTGCACACACTTACTGTTGTATATATATATATATATATATATATATATATATATATATATATATATATATATATCTGTGTGTATTGATATGTGTGATGTTCGCTCACACATATCATGCAGCACTGTCATGCAAAGGTAGGGGACATGTATTTATATACATATGTGTGTGTGTTTGTATATATGTAGACACACACACACACACACACACACACACACATATATATATATATATATATATATATGTGTGTGTGTGTGTGTGTGTGTGTGTGTGTGTGTGTGTATATATTGAGTTGTGTGTGTGTATATATATATATATATATATATATATATATATATATATATATGTAGATACATATTATGAGTTTTATATATATATATATATATATATATATATATATATATATATATAGATACATATAGGTGTCTGTATATCTGTAGACATACATGTATATATAGGTCTATATCATATGTTCGAAGTTTTATAACTTTGAACATTAAAATATTGAATTTAAATGTTCAAAGTTATAAAACTTCGAACATATGTAAAAAAACCCCCAAACCCAAAACTAACAGCTGTAGGCAGGGGGTCAAGCCCCACTGCACCCCACATGGGGGCCTATGCCCCACCCCCCATTCTTTAAATATACCATCTGCGAGACCACACTACAGTCCAGTATGGGAAATATTCCCTTTACCGCACTATAGTGTGGTCTCAGAGTTGGTATATTTAAAGAGCGGAGGTGTGGGGGTGCAGTGGGGCTTGCCCCCCTACCTATACTAGTCAGTTAAGTTCTGTTTTCTTTTTAATCATATGTTTGATGTTTGAAACTTCAAACATTTAAATTCAATTATTTAACGTTCGAAGTTTTCAAACTTCGAACATTTAATATAGACATATATATATATATATATATATATATATATATATATATATATACATATACACACATACACATATATATATAGATAGATAGATAGATAGATAGATAGATAGTGCATTCAGACATCAAGTCTACACTCTCTAACTCTCCTTCCTGCACAGCTGCACTGTTCTGCCTTGCTACAATACCGACAGGTGCCATATGATATGGACAGATTTCAGGTAAGCGTATTACACACCTATGGCATTTCTGCATGCTACATTACATGTTAACATGACTGTCCTGCAAGTGGTGGGCTCTGGAACTCACATGTCCATCATAACGACATTGCTTCCACCAACAGCTATTGGCCACACTAATATACATGTCTTGCATTACACAACACACACTATGATGGCTTACATCTTGTCAGTCAGTGCTGATCTGCACAGTTGACAGGTATGGCTCACTGGCCACAGGGACAGACACTATTGTCCTTAGCAGTTGTTCAGCTGGACATTATTACAACAACACTTGATGGCACATATAAATCATTCCACATCATCTATCCCATTATTATGGACCAAGTACTACATTCAATTACATGCATATATACTTCACATACCTGTTGTGGGAATGATGTCTCTTCTGGATAGTTTGCTGCGTGGATGGGTGGATGGATGTGTTTTTTTTTCTGTGTTAGGTTTTTTTCTTTTGGCTTTCTGTCGCTCTCTCTCTCTCTCTCTCTCTCTCTCTCTCTCTCTCTCTCCACTAAATGGTTTGAGCTGCTTTGAATAGATTGCAGGATGGATTTTGTAGGTGATACACATGATCAGGTGATGGCCTCTGCATCAATCAGAGTCAAAAATGTGATAAGAGACCTTGGGACACAGGTGGACAGTAGTCTCTCCTGCCACAGTGGGCAGAAAATCCTTCTACGTGGCTCACCCCATCACAAAAGGTTTCTCATCCAGAAAAAAAGAGGTCATTGTTCCCCTCTACTCATCACTCATTAGACCCATTATAGAGTACAATGCTCCTTTTGGTATGTACCTCACAAGACATCTACAAAAACTGGAAATGCCACAGAAATACCTCACACAGAGGATTACTGGCCTCAAACAGATGCCCTACGCAGAATGCCTCAAAAAACTCCAGCTTTTCTCCATCATATATCGTCTACTCAGAGACGATCTCTGCCTAACATATAAAGCTATGTCAAACCCAGAGCTGTTGGACATGCTCCACTTAAAGAAATCCCAATCCCTCCGAGCTACACGCTCTAGGGACCTTAACCTTGTCACCACAATAAACAGAACATGCTGGTGGGATAGATTCCTGTCCCAGAGACTTCCCATACTCTGGAACAGATTACCTATCTATGTT